>NW_024962256.1:2844444-2874053 GCF_019238085.1 Lagopus leucura
AAAAAAAAAAGGAACTGTTAAAACAGATCATTTGGCTGTGGTTTCGCTTTTTATGGCAGTGCTGCTGAAGTCATCTTAACCAGCTTCCATGCTGGGTTCCCTGTGCTGCTTGCACAGCAAAAGTTACCTTATTTTTTTTGCATCTGGATCAGTTGCCTGTTCTGGTTGCCAGTGTGGGTGTCCAACAGCCACAGCAGCTCCCTGATGGGAATGACGTGGAATGTGGACTGCTACTAAGGAAGCTCTGGGGAACCACATTCACAGCAGCTTTTAAGCAGTAACTCACTGCTGTAACGGTAGTGGTTTTGGCCATCCCAATGACTGAGTCTTTGGCCTGCTTGGAACAAGGGAGAGAAGCAGCTCCTGGCACGTGTTTATCAACAGGCAGCTGTGGAGACAGGTGCCATGAGCTCCCTGTTTGTCTACGCTTTGATATTGCCTTAGAGCCCCAGTTGCCCAGTACTGCTTACATGGCAGGCACTGACCTGCAAATGAAACTGCTCTTCTTTGCAGCTGACCTGCCAGATTTCCATGGTCTCTGGAAGTTGCACCATGATCAGGAGCTCAGCAAGTAGCTAGGTTCAATTTCATTTGCTAGCCTCCCAACTTAACGCTTTCTTGTGATATTTCGTATTCAGTTTGGGCTCCGAAATGAGTGCTGCTTGGCTTAATGGCAGTGAACATGAAACCATCTATTTGTCTATGCAGCTGTCTGCAAAGGTGTCAATTTTGGTTGTCATTTTTAATGTTGGTGTTTGTGCAGTTTTGAAACCTGCTGGTCTCGGTGCGTAATGTTACACGGTTATAAAATCCTATTGAGAGAGAACTGGAAAGATTACCAATGATATCACGGAAGGAGGCAATGAAGCAGCTCATACAGACAAATGAGAAGAGCTGAAAGTTGTTTTCAAACTTCCCTTTCCCTTGTCCTGTGTGGGGTGGGTGACGGGGGAGGACCTGCTATTTGCAGATGGCAGAATGATTCATCGCTTAATGGAACCTTAATGCTGGCAAGGGAAGATGTCATTAACTGCGCTGAATCTCTGTGTGATCTGCACATTAGGTCCAGAGCATAGCATGCATCTGTGCACTCACTCTGCCTGCTTCTCACCGAGTTCCTCTCTCACTCCTCTGCATGCACGTCAGAAGTTGCTTGTGATAAGCTCTAGATTTATGGGCAAGTGACTTTAATGGCAAAGTGCTCTGATCTGCTTGGATGGCGAAGGGCTTATTAATAGTGACTTGAGAGACAAATGGCTGGTTAAGCCGTGGTATGATACACAAGACTGATGTGCGCTGACTGGGCACTGTAGTACTTGGGCAGCAGCTTTTCCCATGGCCACTGCTGTGGAACAGTCTGCTACTTCATGGGAAGTTGTGTGGGGGAAAAAAAAGCATTAAACTTCAGATGAACCAGGCTTTCACAGAAGGTAACATTTGTTTTCAGGTTCCTGGTTGGTTGTTGTCCAAGAAGATAACTGAGATTCTAAGTTATAACACTTAGACTACAACACTGTTTTAAAGATGATACTACTAAGAGGAGGAATGTGTTTAAAAATATAAGCGAAACAAGCAAAAACAACCACACACAGAATTTAATAAAGAAAAGGAAAAAAGGAAGACTCCCTGTTTCTGTTGTTCATACAGAAAAGGTGAAGTTCTTCAGCTGGAGAGCTCCATGTGTCTGCGTCAGTCAGCCCAGTGACTCAGTGTTGTGATGCTAATGTAGGTCTGACTGGTTTGGAAGCCCAAATATATATAACAGAGAAAAACTCGGCGCAGCTTCGTTTGAGAGAAGTGAGTAATTTTTGTTTCCTAAGGCGTACCTCAATTTAAACCCTTCTATCTTTCACCACTGTATTTCCCTCCTGTTTCCCTGCTTCAGCAAGCTCTCAGAAATAACTGTTCCTCTCTTTTTTTGTAGCAGATAATTGTATTTCTCTCTGAAAATCTGAGGACTTACCTGCACAATATTCCTAGATGAATTTAAGGGATGTCCTTGCTGATTTTAGAAAAATTGTACCTCCTTCACTTTAACTTCTTTTACCTGGAAAGCAAATCTTCAAAGTTGGTAAATCACAACAGTCATTTCTTTATCCTGGAGTTCAAATGCCAGCTTATTCTTCAGGCTCACCTGTCTTAATCTAAATAAACTTCCAGTGATAGGATGGTGCTGCCTTTCTTTGTCATTCTCTTGAAATGGTAAGAGAAAGAATGTAACTAATCACCCTTATTGTAGAATTAATCACATAGAGCTAAGATTTGTTTCCTTTGGCCAGCTAACCTACCTGCTTGGTGCACGCCCTTTATCAGAGAAAGATATGTGATTCACAACAGGGGAGAAAACACAGTGGTAGGAATGATAGCAAGTGTTGAACACCACAGATCTGTATAGTGTAGCATCTCAAAGGCTTATATATCTCCTCTCTGTCTTCCAGCTGTCTACTTCTAGAGATAATGTATCTGAAGACCACATAATGTATCCCGTAGGGGAAGCTTGCTGGCAATGTTTCCCCGTTGAACTCTCAGGTTTGGATATGCCTCTGATTTATTTGCTCTTACACAGTTGTGTGGTGGGCAATATTATGCTGGCAAGGAATATGTGCTACAAAACCTCTGCTGTGTTGCAGCTTGTCATACTGCAGTGCGCTGTCAGCAACAGCCCCTGAGAACATCTCGCCTTAGATGGCACAGCCATCCTCAGCTGCCAGTTGTGCAGCCCTGATAATGCCAGGAGATTTTGCTAATACTATCCTCCAACAATCTGGGGTAAATAAATCTTTAATTCTCTCCTGGAGAGTTTGTACTTGAAGGTGGAGGGGAAAGAAACCCTTGGGTTAAAGTAAAAAAAAATTAAAAAATAAAAAAAATCTTGCTTGTTGGAAGATCATTTGCATCTCTGTGCCATGCAGGCAATGAGGCTGGCAGTGATAACATGACATAATTCTCCCAGTGTGCTTAGTAGGGGAGCATCTTATCAGTACCTAACACTGAAATATTACTTGGATGTTTTTTCTTGGGTTGTACTCACATGATTACAAAAGCAACTTACCAGCAAAGAAGTTTACTTTGTGCAACATTATTTTTTAGTATTTTACTAGCAAAAAAGCTTTTTACAAACACTGCAAAATTCTTGCAAGACAGTGGAGATAAAATATCAGTTTAGACACAGCTTAATGGATCCTAGCAGTGATTGGCAGGTTTGGGGTAGGTGAAAGTGGGAAGGGTCTTGGCTGTCCTGTGGGATAAGCTGCCTGTACCAATGGTATGGCAGGAATGTAGCTGGAGTGATCTTAGCATGATAGCACAGGCTCTCCCTTGACTCACATTATCATCTGACAAGAAGTGAAAGGGGCCAGAAATTCAGATTCCAGCTTAAGCAAATAGGAGGAATTTATCACGTGTCCAAACAAGCTGTGAGCCCAGGATATCAGCTTGGAGGCCTTGTGGGCAGTCAGACATCAGTTGTCCTGGCTCAGCTTCTGCTGAGATAATAGGGCTCTAGCTTGGAACCTTCTGGGAGCAGCTGGGCAAGCTGGCCAGATCTGTCTTCTGCTGCAGAGAGTAATCTGATTTGTTTGTTCCCTGCATTCTCAGCCACCTTGCTGAATTGTGTAACTGGAGAGGAGATGGGGGGAAAAATTGTGGTTTACTGTAATATATCTTATATGTAACATGTTGCAGTGTAATATATGTGTTGTTATATGCAGTGCAAAAAAAAAAAAAAAAAAAAAAAAAAATCAACTCGCCCAACATTGGAATGTGAGCAATTCTCTCCTATTACCCAGAAGCAGTCAGCTCAGGAGCTGGTTATGTGTAATGCACCAGTCATAAAGCAGTGGGAGTATGTTAAAAATCAGGGAATGGAGTGCAATGGGGGCTGGGAGGTAGTCTTGGAAATAAGTAGTCCTCTCCCACTCAGCAAGGCAGTTCCATTATCTGAATTAGTGTAAAAATACCCACCCACCCCAAGGAATGCACTGATTCGCTCCCTCCATGCCAAATATCTCTGATTGAGAGTAATTACTTGCTTTTGACAGAGCCCAGCATGGATTTGCATGGAGTGTTTGAGTAGGAGGTGAAAAATCAGCAGCTAATGTGATGGCTTCTGTTTTTGTTTTATTTATTCTGAAACTGTTTTCCAAGCCCAAATAGCAGCCTGCCAGGGAAGGTGTGTCTCTGCTTGGGGTTCATTATAGTTGTTATCTAGAAACGTGTCTCTGGCTAATTGCACTTAGTTTGTGAGTGACAGTCTTTGATTGGGCAGCATACTTCACCCTCCTGGGGAGGGGGGATACTTTTCAGGTCACAGATTAAGTCATTCCTAGATAACAATTTCATGGCATGTTATGGCAGTACATGCTTGGACTAAAGACTACCATCTCTTAACTCTCTCAGATCCTTCCACACATCTGCTGGAAACATGAGACAGGACTTAAACCTTGCAGCTGATTATCTGCCATTTTATAGCAGCATGAGGACATTCACCACTTCAAGCTCACTTCTAATAAGAGCCAGGTATAGAGTTCAGTGACTTCATGCAATGATGTCCAAGTTGTCATTACTAGGAGACTTCCACTCCACTTGGATGCAGAGACAGTAGAGAGCTTCAAGACGCGGCATTTTAAAGAGCAACTCCTCTGAGCAGCCCAAAGGTTCTGGGTAAAATCTCAAGAAACTTGAGGGGTCTTACAAAAAAAATAAAAGTTCTAATAGTAATAATCAAAGCATCACCCTTTGTTGTGCAGTCTGTCAGACAACATTTCTGACCCTATGCCAATTCTGACACTGAGCATGGAGCATTAAAGGCCAACCATGTTCATTCATTAGCAGATTTTGATCTGCAGCTCTTAACTGAGGCCAGCGTTTAGGAAACAATTTGAGGAAAGTACCATTCCTGAGTGTTCCACATTTGCTATTTGAGTTGAGTTGCTTAAGGAAAATGCACAGCACTTTGCTGTCTGATGGGTTTTAGTTATCATCTGCAACACTTAACAAACACAGCATCTCTCTGCTTGCCCTGGCATTTTTCATAGCTCTCATTTTGCACTACCACTAATGTGGGATAACGACACGGATGGCTTGCCATTGGTATTTACACTCACACTGACAGAATTCCTTGGCCATGCAGAGTGCCTCAGCTCTCCCAGCCGATCACAACATTTAACATGAGAGTGTTTTTTGTGAATCTGGTTTGAAATGCATCAGCTCTTGTAATGGTGTAGAGTTCTTGCTTCAGTTTCGTTAGAAGAAAGAAACCTAAGACTGGTTAAATATCTTCAAATGATGCATCTCTAAAGAAATGAAAAAATACAGTTGTTAGAGACAACTACTTTTAAATTCCTACCTAGAATCGTTGTCTCTCATATATAAGGCTCACAGTAGTTGTCAGTGGTGTAATAGCAAACAGCAATGATAGGGTTTGGTCCTGGTTTCCTCAAACAAAAACGATTTGAGCCATGATGAGAACTATTTCCCTGAACTTTAGTGAGGAAATGTTTCCACTTGCTTCCTTGGGAACTGTCATGTTTTTCTAATAGAGGGGAGGCCTTAGGATAGCCTGAGGTCAGCTGGGTCTCTTCTGCAGCTCAATCACTCTAACACACTAACCTTCCTTTTCTGGTGTCTCATTTGTTAGAGGCAGGCCAGCTGTTCTGAAAAGTCAAAGGGGAGTCAAATCTTTCTTCCTGGAGAGTATATGAGCTAGGAGGAGGCAAGAGAGGAAGGAAAGCAGGGGACACAACTGGTCTCTTCATTGCTTTTCTTTATTTCTGTTTTCAGTAGAGCTATAAATGTCACTTCCCTCCTAATGTATCTGGAGAGTGAAGCACTCCTGCTACTGAAAAGGTTCGTGTGACTCCAGCAGTAAGTTTCTGTGCTGAACCCCTTCTCCTTGAAGGAAGCATCTAAGGGCAGGATAGATAGCTGTGCATATCCCTTTCTTGCTACACAGAGCCTGATTTTTGAATGCCTCCTGTTGGTTATGTTTGTTTGTTTGTTTTGGCTTTTGTTTTGGTTTAAAGATCAACTGAAATCACATAGTGGCCTTTATCAGGGCTGTAAAAAGGCAGGGTTCTGCCTCGTATAAAGTTCTTATGTTTCTTTCTTCCCCAGCCATATTTCCTTAGTTGGTTGTCTTAGGGCAGAAAATGAATAAATTAATGAATGAATGGATGCATTCTTTCTTGACTTTCCTGGAAGGTTCCTCAGGTTAACATACTTAGTGTAGGAGGAGAACTGGCTTTGTGTTTGCCTTTGGACTGTTTTGCGAGTATAATAGAATTCAGCTCGTGGGGATGTCAGTCAATTTTGCTTCCTTTCAGTTGCATGGAATTCACTTAGCTTTCTTAACTGAAGTATTCATGATGCTGTAATTATTTTTTTCTTGTGTAGCTTACAATGCTCTGTTGAACAGAGCTCTGAATGTAAGGGTTTAAACAGGCGTTGAGGCAAATGACGCTTTTGTAAGCATTTGTAGTATCTTCAAATCTACAAATGCTTTGTGTAGCTATGAGTTTTCTTCCCTTGCACACCTACACCTGTTGTGTTATGTAGTATCTTGCCAATAAACTGTTGAGTGGACTGGAGCTTTCTTTAAAGGTTTGCTATTTCTGTAGAAATAGAACAATTTGCTGGTTCTGTCAGGATGCTGGCTCATCTTAAGGGTTTATCTGCCTTTATTTGTTGCAGGGAAATCTATAATTTCAACTGCAGTATGATAGGTAGCAGAGCTTACCAGCAGCTCGCATACTTTTGTAAACATCATATGGATAGGTATGAGATAGGGAACTGGAACACATGTAGGTGATACTGGTAAAAATGCAGCTGAAGAAATACACAGTTCACAGCCTCTTGCTTTCCATGGCTGTTATGGACATTGTTGTCTATAGACAGTGATGCCCTGTCTGCTGGAACGATATTTGCATTCAGTGTTCTCTTAACACCTGAGCATCTTCCAAAATAAATGAGGATCAGATGAAAATTTGAGGACTAATTTTGGCAGAGCAATGCCTGGTTTAACCTGTTGTGTGTATCAACACTCTCTTTGCAACACCATACCTGAGAGTGAGGAGTGTTTGAAATCTGGTATAAATGTCATGCCTTGAACTTGAATGCAGTGGCAATTGCATGTCTGAAACATGAAGATGTTTTGCACAAAGTGACATTGTTATAAGATAATGCTCAGGTATTGAAGCAAGCAAGCTGATGAATGGACAGCTGGCATTTGTTTCTGACCAGGCCAGGTACAGGGAGGAAAAATGCTTCAAAAACATACTGAAATCTGTCAAGCTGAAGGGACAAAGCTGGGTTTATGAGACTACTTTCCCCTTTTGCTGAACTGAATTTCTCCTGAGTCAATTCATCTTTCTTATAAATGGGATGACAGACTTTTGTTAGCTCTTTTGTGTTTACATCACACCTGAATACAACCTGTTTCTTCATGAGGAGAAGATGTGAAGTCATATCTTTATAAGTTGGGTATCAGAATTCAGCATCCTTCCTCCAGAACTGTCATCTTCCTATAAGATGTTGCTTTCTGTCCTGTCAGGTTATTCCTTCTTTTATAAAGAAAGTTTTTGCAGTTTGTTATAGCTGCAAGAATTCTTGTCAGTAAGTACATTTCACATCCTGAGGCAGTCAGTTATGCCCAGGGAAGATGCTTATGAGTTCAATGTTGGCAATGTATTCTGGCTGTCCCCTCTTGATCAGCAGCTTTGTGAAAAGAACTGGACTTCTTTGATGGACCTCTTCCTACATCCTATTAATCTACGTAATTTCATCAGTGCTTTATCTGCTTTCTCATGTGATGAAAGTAAAGAATTTCACTAACAACAGTAATATCTGCTAATAGGACTTCTACTAGGGCCTGTATTTAGAAGCTTCACGCTGTTCTACAGTTTCTTCTCTTCCATAGTTGACTCTTGAAGACAATGGAGATGTCTCACTTTCTCATCTTCACGCAGAGAGGAAGATGTCATTTCTGTGAAAGTGATATCAGTCATTAATGCAAATAGAAAATTGTATTGGCCCCTCTGAAGTAGATTTCTTTTGCCTCCATTAGGCTGGGGCTTTGCAGAGATCTGGGTTTCAGAGAGGACAACCATATTTATTGAATGAAACTGGCACTCCTGGTGTTCCTCCAAAAATGAAGTTGCCATTGCAGACAATGATTACATGATAGACCTAAACACAAAATTGTAAGTTTTATTAATTTAATTCGTATATTTGAATTTGTCTGGTACTCAGGCTGTCTCTGTCCAGAAAATTAGGTGTTTTGTGGGAGAACTGAATGAAGAGATGCAAGCATTTTGTGAAACTTGAGGAGAATTTGGGTCCCAGAATGGCTTTAATATTTTCAAGATTTAACATACATGGCTGTGATTTCTAATGGAGAAAAAACTTTTCTTTGTGCAGATAAGTTTTAATTTCCTTTAAACGTGAGAACAAATTGGTGGATATGCTGAAAGCATTAGAGAAAATGGAACGGACTTCAGCTTAACTGGTGTGAGAGTGGCACAGCAAAACCTGAGTTTTCCATGCCCTGCACTGTCACTGGGGACGTTGCCTGGTCACCCAGCAGTTCAGTGCACTCTGTGATGAGAGTGATATGACTTCCCAGCTCAGTGGTGCTTGTGATGGTAATTCCTTCTAAAGATTACGAGATGGCAGAGCTGGGTAAATATTGCATAAAAGCTCTGACAAATAGAAATGACTGTACAGTGGTGGTGCAGCAGCAGCTTTTTGTCTCTCTCACACTGCTCCAACTCCAGAACAAGCAGAGATGGAAAATTGTTTCCAGAGGCACTACAGAGCAGCAAGTAGGCAGGCTGGTGGAATATCAGTCATGTCAACTACAGTCAGTGTAAGTGATCTCATCAAAAGCGGCATTTCTTTTTGATTGCTTTCCAAATCATGGTTTCAGTTTTTAATTGCGACAGTCAGTGCAAATAAACGTGAGTCTATGCTGCCTCTCTTTCCTTTTTTTCCCCACTTGTACAGGAAAAGCCTGAAAATACGGAATGCAACTGAGCTTTTCCCTCTAGTGAATGTCTACAGAGAACCAAGATGTCAAGCAGCAGTGCAATTTGAATTTGTGTTGTGTGGCTTCAATGCTACCTAGGAGTTGAATTGCTTTTCTAGCCTGTGGAATGACAAACAAGTAGCTGGAGATGCCAAGAGTATGGACACCACTGCTGGAGGGATGCTCAAGAGGTTTTAGAGCAAGATCAGTGTTATCAGGCTCCCTTGCACAGTGTGACCTACACTGCTTAGATAGGTGTATCACTCAGTACCACTTTTCTTATATCCATAGCAGAGATTACTTCAGTCTTCCTTCTTTATCTTTGCAGGCTTTCTGATCTCACCATCTTCTTGCTCGTGTTTTAACTGCATATGAAAAATAGGCATGTTTAGGAGTAAAATTGTTATGAAAGTCTCAGTGAAATTACTGTAATTTGTTACTGTAAACAGATGATCTGTATGTCTTCAATTACGTTTCAGGCAACCAGTCTCTGAAAATGCAAATATGTGGTTTAGTGCAGCACAGGCTGCAAGAAGGGGGAAGAGATGCGTGGGAGAACCTCTTACTACTGCTTGATCTCGTGCTGCTGATGGTATTTAGCAGAGGAAAGTACAGTTTATTAAACTGTAGGCTGTAGCAAGAAGCGTCATGCAGGGACAGAGGCTGGCTGAAGAGTTCCACAAAATGCAGTCAGTTCAGAAACCCAAATGCTAGTACTGCCCTGACAACAATGGTCTTCCTAGGCTTCCCCTATTGTCCTGCAGCTCCTCAGTGCATCTCAGAGGATGCTTCTTGGGACCCTTATGTTTCCCCTGACAACAATCTGTTTAATTATGGGCATCCTTACTGCCTACTAGGTCTGAAAATTAAGGTGCCCTTCTCTCTTGACAGTGGTCCCCATGACTGAAGACTTGTGGCCTTGCTCTGACTCCTGCTCCTCACTCCATTCAGACATTGTCTGAGCTGGAAGGCACTGTGGCTCTCCTTCCCTTAGAGTAGCTCTCCAGGAGCTGATGCCAGGCACTCTGATCAGATCAACATGCATGGAATCAGTGTCCTGAGTGACAAAATCCCAACACTTTTCAGGTAAGTTCGTCAAAATTTCTGGAGGAGAGTAAAACATAACAAGAGAAAGGCTTTACAAGGAGAGATTTCCTAAAGCTAAGCCTATGAAGCCAGAAAGTCATTTCAAATTCTGTGTTTGAGAACTCGGGTTCATACCGTTCTCCACATGTTTAACTTCGTTCAGCCTCCATATGTTCATCCATTCCAAATTTCTTTTCTAGATGATTTTCTACTAAGGATCTTCTCAGAGAGAAGGTGGGAGCTGTTGCCTTACAGTTATTATTATATCAATTAATATAAGCGCTATCTTTAGACTCTTTGCTCCAGTAGTTCAGCAAATCCCTTAAACAGGGAAGCAGTCCAATAGTAATGGGATAAACAGATGGAGAAGCAGCATCTATAGTATCTACCGTAGCATAGTATTTCTTGCTTCTTCCTCTTGTCTGGGATCTACCATATTGGGTAGATGCTGTCAGTGACAGGATGCTAAAGTCAATGAATTTCACGTTTAATTCAAAACAGAAGACTTTCCTTCTGCAATTCTTTTGTTGTTTCTAGGTCTTGCTTCTTTGTTTCATGGGTTTATTTCATCCATCAAAAGAAAAGAACATACAATTCAAGGTGGATGTGCTAATGAAAATACGTCAGTATCAAATCCAAACAATATTGTAAAGCTCAAACTGAGGCTTCTCCATATGGTACGTTGATATTGCCAGCCAAAAACACAACATGCAACTTCCAGAGCTGGGTTCGGTGAACTTTAAAATCTGTACGAAAATAACTGGCGACAGCTTTTCTCAATGCAAAATCCTTGCTACTCTCTCCCAGAAAGAGCTGTTCCCTGCCGTTTTTCAGCACCTCCTCCTCCCCGTCTGCTTGTTCCTTCCTCCCTCTGTTCTGCTTTTTCCCACGTTTGTGTGATGTCCTCCATCCCCAGCTCTTGTCCTTGTGACAGAGAGAGGATTCATCAGAGCTGTCTGTCCGTCTTACTTTCCAGAGACATTACATCACCTGCTGCTGAGCAAAGCTGCTTCCCTATAGCTTTCCCATTCTGAAACAAGATCTGTCTTGGATCAGTCCCGTTGTCTAGCTGCATCCATCTATATTCCTGACCTGACTCCAATGGCTGATGTTTCTCTTGCTCCCAGACTTCTGAACCAGCAAGTAGTTCCCCAGGGCTGGAGCACAGTGCGGAAGTTTGACTGAAACCTTAGCTCAACCTGAAACCATGAGCTGTGTGAGACAAGTCATAAACCCATCTCAGACCTGCTCTAATTGGGTCTGCAGCCATCTTCTGTGCCTTGTGTGTCACCAATGCTTCTCTCTCTTGTCATCCCTAGCTTTGGGATGTTCCCAACACTGCAGCTCATGGGAATAACTAAATGATGTTAGCCTGCAGTTTGTCTCCTCAGAGTTGTAGGCCAGAGAGATGTGGTGATAAGGAGTGATGCCTTTAGGCTTGCTTTGTAGGTCATCAAGTTTCAAGATTTTCATCATAAATTCTTCCAGTATGACACCTATGGATGTGATATCCAGAGCAGTCTTCTCCACAAGAAGTGTTAGTGGGAGCAATGCATCTCCTTCCTGAGTCATAAGAGCATGAAGTCTGCATTGCAGTGGAGTAGGAAATTGGGAAGCAGAGTGCCATAAATTTGTGGCTGATCTATGTGCTGGGTCTGTGCCAATGTAGCTGTACGTGTACATGTGGGCATATTTTGCGTGGTGTAATCTTTTTGATAGCAGATGCAGCTGCATGAGGATAGAGGTCTTTATATCAATAAATTTCATTCTGAAATATAAGCACCTTCTTAAAGCTCTAAAGCTAAAATTTTATAGAGAAGCTGCTCTATTTTTGACCACTAACTGAAGTCACACAGGTACAGAAATGTGTGCATAAGAGCACTGAGTGGGAATGTAGCAAATTAACCAGTGATTATGAAGAAAGTCCAGCTAAAGAAAGGGTGATGTTTGAGGGGAACAAAGCCAGGTTTTGGTGTATGAGTTTGCGAACATTTCTGCAGTTTTGAAGTGCATCTTGGTGGTAGTGCTAAATAAGTTGTATTCTGGTTTCTTTCTTTCCTTCTCAAAATTTCTGAGTGCCAGTGAGACTAAAGAAGACAATTTCAGTTGTGACATTAAGGCTGAAAAGATTAACAGTTCCTCAGCAGGAGGCCTACTGCTAAGAAAACAAGAGGAACTTGAAACATGTATAGCATAGCACACATAGCAGCCAGTGTTCTTTGTATCACAGGATATAAAACATGTAACGAGACAAGAAAGAATTGGAGAGTCGTGGTACTGGATGACCTGGGCCAAGGAAAATGGCTGGAAGCTGTGGATAGCAGCAACATTTTCCTTCCGATGCCCCTAAATGTGGATGACTGAGTACAAATGAAGTGGTCTTCTTAGGACATCGTGCTTTAACTGCTGTATTTGAAGTAGACAGTGGGAGGAAATGAAGAAAGGGGAGGATCCAGCTCTAATTTTATTTTGGGGGGAGAGCTGTGTAAGGATTAATCGAGAGAAAAGAAAATAAAGACTGGAATGGTACAGGCTAATCTGTGAGTCATCTGTGGGGATTCTCCAGTGGAGAGTGGTGGGGCCCGTGCTGTCAGCACAGGAAAGGCCCTGGCTTCTCTCTGCCCTTCTCCCTCATGTCTGGAAACTTTCTAAAATAAAGGTCTGCTTTCAAATGACTGAAATCTGGGATGCACATGAATTGTTCTCAAGACCCTTTCGGTTTTGAGCAACGCGTTTCTCCACACTCTCTTCTCAATAAAAAAGAGGAGGGAGGGGAAGCAGTTGGATTTGGATGACTTCTATCATGAAGAATTTGGTGAAATATTTCTCAAGCTCTTCAATCATGTTGCCTCACTTCATGCTGTATTAAACTGTCAGGTTAGTCAACAGCGTGACAAAAAGGAAAACATGAAAGGATGCTAAGCAGAGCTGACACATTCAAAATGTGACTCCATTGTTGCATGCCCACTAGCTTACAGCAGACTGAAAATGGCTCTCTTATACAGTATTTTATACGGCCTTTTCTCAGAGCTCAGCCTCAGGCTGTCTTACTGGGACACAACAGGTGCTGGATAGTTGGTCCAGGAGCAGTTGGGCTCCAAGCATCCCAAGGGAGTGTGTAGAAGTGCCCAGCTTCAGCATCCTGGAGACTATTCCATAGACTGAATTAATTGTCACCTTCATGAGCTGAAGAAATTAGTGTTTTCAAATTCAAACCATCGTTAAAAGTGACTGCTATCTATACAGAAACCTTAAATTTTGTCTAGGGTGGCTGTGTTACAGCCATGGAGTTTAAAGCAATCCACTATTTAGAGAAGGGGGCTATCTTTGCAAGCAGATAGGGAAACTTAAATAAAACAAAGTGCCTATTACTTTTTTCTATTTGCAGTCTACAATCTTGTTCTTATATCATTATTATTACCTCATTGTATCTGAAGCAACAAGACTTTAATTATGTGTGCTATTTCATGGGGTGCTATGACTCCTTTTTATATAGACATTTCTACAGAAAAGATCTTTGGCAGTCACTGAGATACTCCTCATAAAACAATAAGCAATAAGTCAATGCTGAAACAAGCTAGAAAATCTAAAATTCTCCTTATAATCTCAAAGGAGTGCCTCTTGCACAGCAGAAGGCCATCACTTGAACCTTTTTCATGTAAAATGCATCTGGGAAGTCTTTCTCAGTAGTGTGGTTTGTTAAGGATGTAGGCAAGTAATTATTCTTATGTGGGGTGTCTGTTGTAGATGCAAATCCCCCATGAATCACAAAGAAAACAGAGTTTGGTTGCCTGCAACTTCCAGTTTACCGTCTAAGAATGTCTGTAGGGAATGTATTTCTTGTGCAATGTCTTGTTTCCTGAGCAATGTGCCGGCTCTTCTGGTGCTGAGCTGGAAATTTTAAATGGTCTTCTATCCTGAGCAACAATGTAAACAACTGACAAGACAGGAGAGGTTTTTGACAACCTGTGTTGACAAAAGGCAATACACATATGATTTAGATGAAAAACCTGAGAGAAAAACAATGTTGAGGCTCTAAATCTGAGAACAGAATAATCCAGAAGTCATAGTGTGAGAAAGAGAAATTCAGCAAAATGATGCCCCACCTCTGGAGGCATTCAAGGCCAGGCTGGATGTGGCTCTGGGCAGCCCGGCCTGGTGGTTGGTAACCCTGCACATAGCAAGGGGGTTGAAACCAGATGATCATTGTGGTCCTTTTCAACCCAGGCCATTCTATGATTCTATGAAATGGTAATTGCTGAAGGGAGGTGAAAGGGACCAGGAGGTGAATCTGGCAATAGCATGCAGAAATAGGAAGATAATATCAATCTAGAAAGTACTTGGAAGGGTAATAGCTCTGAGTATTAAGTTTAGGGCTAGCCATGTCATGGTCACTACCTTCCTTAGCCAGCACCTGAGGCGGTGCAGAGGGTCAGTCTAGTGTGGGCCAAGATTAAGACAGGTCTATGCAAAGTGTTACACTGCTTTAATTACTAGTTGTAAGCTGAATCTTGGCAGAATAAACAAGCCTAGAGTGTAGGAAGGTAATTAGCTGTGCCCAGACAAGCTACTTTGCAGCTAGCTAGAAGAAAACAAAAGAAATAAGTGTTAAGAGTTTATTCTTATTCTTTTGAAGCTTGCTAAACAAAAGATGATGGCAGCCTATCTTAGTGTCATCTGCAGTTATTTTTGAATAGACTGAGCAATCACTTTTGGCTTTGTCAGAAGCTGTCCATTAGTCCTCCTGGCTTTTCATTGTTGTCTTTGTGGTTTTTGTTTGTGTGTTTGTTTGTTCTTTAAGGTGAGGGAGGAATGAAGCTCTCATATTTCCTTCTTTCCATTGCATCAGTGATGTTATGGTTCTGTGTGTGGGAAGCAGTTTCCAATTTTGTTCCTGCAGTCAGCTGTGGCTGCAATGAATGACCTCTGGAGGGAGGTCCAGAGACTTGGTGCTTTAGGCAGATGATTAACTGTTCTCATTTGTGACCTTAGTTGTTTCCATGTACAGGAGATCATAGCCGCAATGAGGATTTTTGGGACCCTTGGAAAAATGTGAACCTAAAATTAACTGCATTTATATTGCTTATTCATAAAGTGTATTTGGAGTGAATCTTAAGCTAGGAATGAAGATTTCAAATTAGCTCCTTGGGCCAATTAAATGTGTTGGTCCTTTGCAGGTTGATTAAAATGTGCTCTCCAGGAGGAGAGAGAAAATTGCATCTTGCTGAGGGCCAGGAAGAAGTGGCCCTGATGTGTTTTTGAAAGACACAATCAAAAACACAGCTTCGGTAAGGGATGATGAATAGAGAGCACTTTGCACAATTACCAGTGTCCCAGCCTCATGCTGGGCACGTTGTGATCACTGTAGTGGCATCCATTTGTTCAGGAGAGGCTCCTTCCACTGCTGTGTGCAGCTCCAGTCACCTTCTGATACTTTGATTGCAGCTGGTGGATTTCCTGCAGCACAGTGCCCGTGTGCATGAGTACCACGTGGAGTCGCTTAACCTCAAACAGAGTGGTTAAAAAAGAGAAAGCCTCTTGCATGTGTGTGAGTCCTTTGTGCTTGGTGCTGTGTTGTAGGTTTATCCAAACTTCCCTAAATCCTTTAACCACTGAGACAAAGAACCATTATGCCAGTGCTCACATGCTTGGAGTGTGTGTTCTCTCACCCACCTGGCTATGCAGATTAGGGCCCAGGCTGCCTTTTAAACGAAGCTCTGACCTGTCCACTTTGCAATAAGGATGTCTGTAATGGTAGGGAAATGGAGCTCAGCCTTGGTAATCTTTCAGCATGATTTTACTCACTGCCAAACGTGTTTTTTTTTCTTGGGCATTTCTCTTCTTCCTGAGAATCTCATCCAGCAAGAGTTTGAAGATTTTGAATGTTTGGGATATCTTGTGGTCCATCTGGAACTGCAGAGCAGGGGAAGGTCGTAAGTTCCCAGTGAAGCATTATTACAGCACAAAGTAGAGCTGTTACCATCATGGACGTATCAGATTATACCCTTCTGTATATGTTAAGAGTTACGTGCACAGCTCTATGAGAGCTCCATGTTCCAGGCACAAGAGGAAGTTCTTGGGCCCAAAAGGAGCTCTTTCAGTGTGCCTCTGGCAGCTGGACCCCTCAGCGGGTCCTGACTTACCTTCTTCAGGAAACCAGCTTGAAGTCTGCACTAATATGGGTGCAAAGCTGGAGACACCCAGATCTCCTGTACAGCATCATGGCGGAGAAGTGCCTTCCTGCACCTACAGGGGAAAGGCAAGGCTTCAGAGTTGGAACTGGCAACTGGAACATGAATGATGGTGTTGCTGAAGGCCTGTGGAGGAGCGGTACCAGATTCCTGTATGGATGTGCTTCTGAGGGTGCTGCCTGCTCCAGAGGTGTTTTCTAACCTCACACAACCGAAGGCACATCCAGTGCTCCCTGTGCTTTTCATAGCCATGTCTCTGGCACTGATGTAAAGCTCCTCTGTCCTCCAAAACTTTTGCAATAGCACTGCATTCAGTCTCACAGGACAGATGTTCTGGGAATGATTCTAGCAAAAAGGCTGAGAAACAAAGAACAAGATTCTTGGAATCTTTTCTGAAGAATGTGAACAAAATTTTTATCTTAAAAAAAAATCACATTCCTGCCCTTTCCTCATTCTTTGTTTGACAAATTGTTTTCTATTTACAGCCAGCACTTTTTAATGCGTTCTCCCTCCCCCAGCCTACTGGGTTCCTATTTTCTCCTTCTGACAATGTTACCATATGGTTCTATTATTCAGAGATTCCTAAACATGTATTACAGCAGTCCTGAAAAATAATTAGGTGCTGCTGTGGTGTAAAAGCACATCTGTGCTCAATGGCTCCCAGTGGAAATTATGGGATAAAACATCCCAAGACACTTTCCTATCTTTCTTCTTCCTCTCCCCCCCACTCCCATTTTCTTTCCTTCCCCACACACAACAAAAGTAAGCAGCAAAGGGGAAAAATTTCTGTGTGAACAGTTATTATCATTTTCTTTCTTAAAAGCAAAGCACATTGTGATTTGTGGTTTTTGAGTACAGCTAGAGGAAGAGATCTCCAGGGAGGAAAAGGTATATATTTAGAGTCTGTACATTTATAATAGAACTTAATTCTATGTTGATAACCAATGATTTACACCCTTTAATCCAAAAGCCCTCCTGTGCCCTGTCAGGAATTACAGCGTATGTCCAGCAAATTGGTAACCATATGCTTCAGCGAATGCGTGGTCCCTCAGCACTTCCCCTTCTCTGTTGCCATGAATGGTGCCCTGTTAAAGCAGTCTGTTGTCATGATTTACTCTGCCTTTGTTGAAGGCTTTGTCAAGGGAAGGTTACTTTTGGATTCTTTTAATGTTGCACGTTCCGTGTAAGGCTTCAGGCAGTTTTTGCTGGAGAATTTCACAAATGAATCAATGAGGAAAAGTTTTCTCAGCTCCCGATGGAAGGCATAGAGAAATCTCCCACACAACTTCTTCTCCCAGGTGTGTATTGGGAAAACAAATGAAAATCAGAGCTATCAAAAACAGGATTCACAGCCATTTTGCTCCCACCCCCTCTGCTTCACTCACCTTGATGCCTGCTGATTCTGCTGTTGGAACCAAACAGTTACAGCACAGACAACAAAAGCCTTCCTTGGTGCATTGTGGAATAGAAACAGAAAGAGTCCCAGTATAGTTTTTTCCCTCTCTGTGACTGGTTTTTAACAGAAACATTACAGTGCCTTCGGAGCAGTGGCTGGAAGATAAAGCTAGCTCATGTTAGAGGGGCACCAATGAGTGAGCCTGCTGCTGCTCTTCCAGCAGGAAAGATTATCCCAGATAAGCAACAGCAGGGTCATGTTCAACAAATTAGCTTGACTGATGAACCCTGCACTCTTGTCAGTATTAATGCCTGCTAAGTTAAGCAGGCCCAGGCTTTATTCTGAAAACTTATCCTCAGAGACCAATGCAATTGAATCTATTTTTTTCTTACAGATGCTGTGTAGGAGGAGCTCTGGGTCTTCTCCAACGAAGACACGTTATTACAGATGAATTTTTTACCTAACCTGAGCAAGCCACTGTACTAACGGTGACTGGAGGTAAGTGGCTACCCTGGGCCCTGTGGGAGGGCAGGGGTATCCCTGCTAAGTGTTGCATGGTCTCTATTCTGGTCTCACAGTGCCCAGGAGCACAGGGCAGCTCAGCCCAGGACAGTGTTGGAGGCACTGCTCAGCAGGCGAGCCCTGGATGGTCTTCATCAATCACTTGACAGCACAGCGGCTGGCAGTTCACACGCCTTTTCCACTTGGAGGCACTTGTTGCCTCCCACTGCATGTCCTCAGCCCCTCCCAAACAGACTTGAAAAAACAGAGTGCTGTCAGTACCAGTCAGTTCCCCGACAAATAATGTAACAATATTCACCCAAACGGCATTATTAAGGATCACTGATCTGCTCTTCCTTCAGCAGGCAGGTAGTCATTTTGTGTAGCTTTGCTCAGAGGAAGGCAGATTTTAAAAATATCTTCCAGACTATGTCACGGCAAGGACCCCAGTACAAAGCAAGACTGTGGGCTGGAGCTACTGCTGTGGTGTTGGAGGAGCACAGAGCGAGGTGTGCTGCCAGCACTGCCCGGTGTCCTGAAGCCTGGAGCAATGGGCTCCAGCCCCCAGGGCTGGGAGGATGGAATCAAGCTTTCTTGAATGCATTTCAGTGTGCTAAAGAATCATTTCCCTCCATTAAAATCTTGAACTGATTTATGAAGTGAGATGCCAGAGCAAATCCTTTGACTCCTCTGCTGAGTTCATCTTTTATCCCTTCACTAATTGGCATTTCTTTAAGTAGTAGAGAACCGTTGTTCCTAAAAAGGAATAGCACACCTTAAATATTTGCTGATGCATATTTGAAAACCATCTGGCGTGAGTGGATTTATTGGTGTCAGATGAGAACTCTCCTGGGATGCCAGTGAAGGGCTGGGAAGCGCTGGTGCACAAGTTTTGTCTGTGGGATCCCAGCACTTCCAAGGTAAAGGAACAAAGATCAGCTTTTTCTTTGAGCTGCAGCATCTGCTGGAAAGAGACTTAGCAGTACAGTTCCCATAAGGAAGATAATATTTGTCCTGTCTCAATGTCAAATTTGCTTCCCCTCCTATTCCCAGTTTGGTCTGGAGTTTGCATATCTCCATCCCCAGAGTGCTTGCTTTGTTTCAGCTCTCTAAAAGGCAGACTGGAAGATGAGAAATCAGATTTTATTCTTGCCTCTGCCAAAATATTCTTGTGACTTTAGGCAAACAGTTTTCCTTGCAAGGAAAATATGAATAATCTTTTATATAATGCAAGCAGTAGTCACCTATTTCATAGCACTATGGGGAAGTTGGTTTTGTTTAGATTCATAAGATTGATACCTGAGCTGAATTTGCTTAGACTTGTTAGGGGAATCTGAAGCTGAGACTTGAGTTCAGTCTGTTCATTTTCTTTCTGAAATTCTATTGGAGAGCTATTCAAATTGAACAGTCCTCCCAGCAGATAGGGGGGAAAAAAGGGAAAAAAAAAGATCTATGTTTATTCTGGAGGAGTAACACCAATTTTATATATAGATAGATAGATACAGATATAGATATAGATTCATTCTCCAGAAATGTGTACACTTTGGCGAAAATGCTATTTTTGTTACAGAAAAAGATTTTAAAAAAAATTCCCTGGAAAGAACTGTACTATGTTCATTGGATATTGCTGTGTGTCTTTGCTTCTCATCTGCTAGTTGGAAAGGAGTACCAAACAAAAGCCTTTTTGTCATGAAAATCACCCACCAACCTCTGCCAACTGTCAGTCAGAGGAACAATAAGTGTGAGAGCCAAACATGCCACCCACCAAAAACGTGTATGTGAGCTGGGTTAAAGGACAAAGAAAGAAATTTGCACTCGCAATAGTCCAACACAACAGCGTGGAAACAGCTCTGCCAGCACAGCTCCTTTCCCCCACCCCGTGGGGTGATTGGACCATCTGGATTTCTCCGGATTCAGGTTTTCAGGGGCACAGTTCCCATCAGCACCACCAAACGGAAATCATTTGTTCCCAGATCTGATTGCAGCACAGGTCGTAACTGAGTCCTTGACTGTTATGGTCTAGGTTGGGCCATAGGCTAATTTGGGACCAACCAAGAATATAGATGGGAACAAATAAGAGAGAGGAATGTCATAGCTTGAAACTAAATTCAGCTGCAGCTCATAAATGAGAAATGGAAATCAAAATCCCCAGGCAGGCACAAAGGGTTTTGTGAGGCTGTTCTTGTTCACATGATGCAATCTCAAGGTTCGATGCCACCAGAAGGAATGACTTTTCACCACTTCCTTTCTCCTTCCTGGTGCCAGCTGATATGTCTGGGTATTGAAAAGTCCCTGATGACACTGCACCCTACTCACATGTCAGCATGACAGCTCCAAACATGCATTGGGTTTTGCCAAAGGTGCAGTTGAAGGGACCAAGAAAGCATCTATATCCAGTATATCCTGGAATAGTACAATTTGATACTGATACTGTAGTTATTGGAGATGGATTTCAGGCTATTCAAATCAGTCATCTGCTCAATAAGCCCAAAATTACAGTGCCATATGCTTGGTTTGCCTGAACGGATCAGTGAAAGGAATTGCCATCTTCAAATACAGTGACAGTTACCCCACCAAAGCAGTTTTAACAGGGAAGAACATCAACAGGGGCAGCTCAAGTGAGCTTTCAGCACTGGAACAGTGGACATTTTGAAGTTTAAGAATAAATAAATAGTAAATAATAATAATAATAATAATTCACAATAGAAGAGCCTCCTTTTTCCCTCTAGGTAAATACGCAAGCCATAAATAATACTGCAGGTATGATGCAATGCTGGGGTATTTTTGTCTCTGGCATTCACTGAGATCGGGTTTCTTGCTATGCAGTAATTTCCAAATACTTTGGCATGTCAAGTCACAGGCACTCCCACAAGGTGCTCGCCTGACCGACACACACCTGGTGTAGTGTTCTAAGTGGGGGAAATGTGAGGAGGGGAGCGTGGTACCAGTGTGACTACACTGATCAGGGGTGTGGGCTCCTTCGGTTGTGTTTTTAACTGAGAGGGCTGTAATACTGTAAAGCTTCCTGCAATTCTGCTGCTGTTTTGTACAACGCAATACTTATTTCCATTCCACTGTGCAAACTGTGCCCCTGTGTTGGTTATGGGTGGGATTCCCCAAACTGTACGGAGTGTGCTGAGTATGTTTTCAGATTCTTACCCATCATAGCTTTGGTCATACTTGTGCCATCTGTAGCCAAGGAGGAATCAGTGACAAAGTCACTTTCTCAGAGATTCCCTTTAGAGGCCATGCATGCCAGCTGCAACTTTAACTGCACTGTCTTTGTCTTTCTTCCAGTTGCCCGAAGTTATCAGCTATATTCAAATCCTCTTCTGTTTTCAAAAAAGAAAAAATTGACCGCATCATTTCTGTGAGGCTGAGCTGGCTATTACCCAAAGATATTATATAAGAGCTGTACAGTTACTGACGAAACCAGCAGAGCCCACAGCAAGCTGCAGAGCTGTATTTCCTCCCTCTCTCCCTCTGAAACTCCTCTGTCACTAAAGAAATTTCTCAATTTTCCCTGATGACAGAGCAATAATATACTGCTCCTTACAAAGCCAAAAAGCTGCTCATGTTCGGCTGGAGCACAAAAAGCTGCAAGCCAGGCTTTCAAAAGATAATAATGCTTCAGTGCAGCTACACACAAGACAAAAACTGTTTGAAGGAAGCAAGATGCCAGAATTAGAAATTCAATGCTGGAAAACAGCATGCATTTCCTGTCCCTGTGATGTTATTATATTGAAAAGGCTGCTGCCAGGCCAATACTTCTGTATCCTTCTTGCTAAATAGAGAAGATCTACCCAAATGTCCGCCTTTCTCTGTTTGCTCGCCTGTCTGCTTAGTAACTTTCAAATAATTGGCCCTAACAGAATTGCTCTGACGTAATTGTAAACAAGCGCCCTCCTGAATGAACCTCTACCTGATTCATGGTGTGACACTGAATCCCTCGCTAGTTTGCTGTGTCACTACCTCAAGTGGTGTGCTAGGGGCTGGTAACTAAATGGGTGGTTAGGAGAGATCTCCTGGCTCACTTGGAGTTGTGGACCTGATGGAAACAAACCTTAATGTCAGAATCAAGGCTAGAGCCTTTCTCCTCATGGAACGATTAAGAGGAAAAGGCCTCCAAGATCATCTAGTCCAACCACCAACCCCCCACCACCATGCCATTAAACCACGTCTCTCAAAATCGCCTGGGTGGACACGGGTACGAGTTGAACTGTTACCTTGTCTCTCTGGAGAGAGGGCTGGCGAAAGCAGTTTCATCCACATCCCACAGTTAAGAAACTGTGGCCCTGGGGACAAGCACAGCCGGCCGTGCCGAGTCACTCTCTCATGGCTTGGCTGTGCCTACTGATATGTGAAATGTGCAAACAGCCCCCACGGAGCTCCTTGGGAGCAGCATTTCCACACTGCAAGAAACTGTCTGCGCCCCTTGCACTGACTGGCATCTGTACTGACAGTCTGAAAGGAAATGCCTGAGTGGCTCACGTCTAAGCTATGTCTCTGCTAGGTGAGACCATCCAGAGCTGAATCATTTGCTGAAAGGAAAGCCCTATGTTCAGCCCTATGGGTAGAGAGCATCAGGGCTCAGGACTCTGAAGTGAGTGCTGAAGGTATGGTTTCAAAAAGCAGAAAGAAGTAGCTGTTTTGTTTACCTTGCAGCTTTCCCTTCTAAAGAGGATGACGTTCATTTGGGAAGCAAAACAATAAGCTATGTATTGGTTCGACTTGCAGCTTTAGGGTACAATGTTTTGCATCTGATTTCTGGTGACCAGTGAACTAAGCTGGGCCATTTCTTTTCAGAAGTGCAGAACATCCGTGATTAACTGGCATCATTTAGACTCCCACATTCTCTAAAATTTGGTCTTTCCAGATCAGTAAACTCAGAAACCAATTTCTGGTGCTTCACATCAGCTCAGATCTACAGAACTGCCCACACTGATTTTCACTATAATGGAAAGGATAAATCTGACATCACTGAGCCTCTTCCACTAAAATTCGGCAGCCTTTACTCATGTGAGGTGAGAAGGAGTTGTGTAGTGTATTATGTTCTTCTTGTACACCTCCCCCCCACACACTCACACACACTTATTTATATATATATACAATCCCCAAAGACTTTTTGTCTCAGCCACTTTTTAAAGTAAACTGCTCTACCTTGGATGTGTTCCATATCAAAGCTGGGAAGCCTTAGTACACACAAAACAGGCTGGATTGCAGATGATGAAGCAAACACTTATTTTACCTGCATTTATTTTTTGGTTTGACAGAGAGAACTTTCAGCACCTAGACCTGTGACTTTACAGGTGGTAATATTATGTTGCTACTGCAGTTCAGTTTGTTTCCTCCATGTAATCTCTAATGTTTCTCATGAAAGTTCATCTCTGAGGTAAGTGTACTCAGTGGGGACACTTGTGTATGTACCACTAGCCACCTGTTAAGAACTAAATGATTTCTCCTCTGCCAGGAGTGTGGATTCATGTTTTAGATCTGTTTCAAAAGAAGCAGTCCTGTCCTCCCCAAGCACCAGGCTGCATCTTCCTGCCACCTCCCTTCCCAGTGCTGGCACTTGGGCTGGAAAGGATTCGCCTCCTGCCTGCCTGAAGACATTTTACTTTCAGGGCTGTTTTTCAACTGGATCAGCAGGCAGGTCTGGCACAGCACCAAACCCCATGATGACTGGTACCCACACAAGAGAGCTGATGGCAATATATGGCAGGAAGGAAGCAGACTCAGATTGGTTTAAACTGACCATTAAATCCTTTAATGAAAGCTGCTAGTGTGTGTTAGCATTGATTTGCCTTCCGTGCATGTCATAGCCATCCTATCTTCAGGTGCCGACCAAGTTTCCTGCTCAGACTTGTTTACGAAGTCTCCTCTCCTACCTGCTGTAGAGAACCTGTTCTAGCAGGATCTAGCAGTGATCTCTAGAGAACCCTTCCAACTGCTATGATTCTGTGATTCTGTGACTTTCTTGCTAAGGTCCAGCTGTGGTGTAGCTCACGTCGCACTGCAGAGCTGATGGGAGACTGGTTCTCATCAGATTGGATCTATCTGGGGATTTACACTGCACCCCCATCCTACGGTTTCACTTCTTGCTTCTGATTCAGAGGAATTACAAAGCCTGAAATGAAAGTTAGCCGAAACTGTGACAGCCCCTCATTATCTCTTTTCTTTTGGTAACAAAGATGTACAAAAGTCTATCTGTGAGCAGAGCTGACATGAAGGGGCCAGGCTGGGTCAGGAAGCCTTTAACAAACACCAAACCAAGCTGCTATACCACGTCGGGGGCAGAGCTGGCAGCACAGCTTTACTCGTTGGTTTTGGTGATGTCCGCGAGCTTTTAGGGGGCAACTCCTGCCTGCACGGCACTTCGTGCTCCAGGAAGTGCGGCGCGTTTCGGCGGCAGGTGGCTAGGTGGCGCTGAGTCGTGCTGCTGTCCTTGCAGGGGGGAACCAGCTCAGGATCGTGTCGAGGTGTTGATTTAGAGTGTAACGGGAACAGCTTTTCTGCACAGACGTGACTTTGTGAGCCTCTCATGCAAAGCTGAAGAAAGAGGAGTCGCTGCTCTTTGTGCACCTTGCAAGCTGCGAACAGCTGGGACAAGGGACTCGGACAGAGATCCTGTAGTGTTTGTGGCCATGCAAAGTTATCTGTTGAGTCTGTATGCCTGTACAGACAGGGTGCCTCTTACAGGGTCACCTGGTGGGGAATGTCTCTACTTCTTGTCTCTTCTATGCAAGAAGTTTCAATAACAGTGGCCAATGTCTTCAGTAAGATTGCCACTTCCTTTGAAGAGCCAGGGGAACTACTGGATGTTCCTGGCACCCACAGTACCTTAATAAGCAAGGTCTGAGTGCTGTGCTCATCATGGCTTGACATCAGTGATGGGACACTTTTCTCCTGCAATTGCTTTTGCAAAGGCACATTTAGATTTTTCTCACCACCTGGAGCTATGCAAAGCTGCCATAACTGTGTAGAGAAGACTTTTCCCCCTCTCTCCTGAGGGATTATGTTAAAAATATGTGCATATTCTGTGTGACTTTGGTCTGATGAAAGCCCATGGCAGCTGAGCACAAGCACAGGTGTCAGCCAGGGGCTGAAGCCCAGCCCAGTCTGAGTGCTCCAGCTGGGCTCCTTCTGCAGGCAACAAATGAGGCAAGATGAGGCATTCTGGATGTCAAGAAGCCCTGCAAAATGTAAGAGGGCCTCTAAAAAAGTGTCCTTGCAGAGCTTTGCCTTGCTTGCATCAGTCATCCCTTCTAGGTGCTCTTTCCTGACATAACGTATGTGCAAATGTGTCGCTTGCTTAGCGCTGTAAAATGAAGGGAATTTGCTTCCTCTCTGACAGCTGAGTGATGTCTGCAGCCTGCTGTGAAACCCTCTGGTGACTCACTTCTCTCCTGAGGGGTTTCCACTGATAAATTCAAAAAACTATGTTCGCAGTATTATTTGTAGGCCTCTCCCACTCACTGTGTCCCGCCACGCTCTATTTGCCAGAGCACAGGCAGAAAACTCCCTCTGCCAGAGGCTCTTTCCTATGCCTCCCCGACACCTCCGAGTTCTTGGGGGCAGACACAGCTCTGAGAACAAATTACCCAAAAATTTGAAGAACTCAGAGCAACTTTTCTCTGTTCAGAAGTTAGCTGAGGGAGCAATTGAAGGTCTCAGTGGAGAGGTCACTGAGCAGAACCAATTCTGTCTCTAACCAAGCTGCGACCTCTCTCCTTTGTTTCCAGAGTCCTTTGGCACAAATAAGTAGTAAAAAGTCTTTGGGTCCAGAGAGAGCATTTCTGTCCTTTCTCTTAATACTTTCTACTGGTTTTGGTGCAATACGCTTGGGACTAAAAGCCTACACCTGCCTCTCTTAGGAGCCGCATGTCTTCAAGGGCTGAGTCACGCAGCAGAATAGCTCCTTGGATATGACTGAAATAACACAAAGAGCTTAGCAAAGGGAAATGGCATTCCTGGTGGGAAGATCCATGAGGCAGTGTTGCAAAGGAAGTGGTTGAAACCCACGTGTTGTGTCACTGCGGGCTGGGCTGAGCAAGGCACTGGCAGGAAGATCCATGGGCTGCTCACAGATGGCCTTTGGGATTACAATGCCTAAGTTCCGTGGCTGAAATCATTCATTTTCAAGGGAAAACTGGCTGAAAAGTCCTGCAGCAGAGCAGCCCAATGAGGTACTTACCTTTTCAGTGGCCTGAGCAACATTGTCAGCAGGGACATTCTTCAGAGCGTGCGTAGAGCTGAAGTCCATCAGTAGGTGACCCCTTTGGTCCCGTCAGCAGGAATTTCTGCTGCCTCAGCCCCAATCCAGCCCACTCTCAGGCAGTGGGTTAGGGTCAATCATTAACCTCTTCCGGCCCTCACTCCTCCAGAGGCTGGGAGCACAGGCTGCATTGTGCTCGGAATTCTCTCTCTTTGAGGGAAAGGCACAGCCTGGACCAACCATGCCTGCGTCTCTCCCACCCCCAGTTATCCCACAGCTTTGTTCCCACGTTAGAGCTGCAAAGAGGAAGCAGTGAGCTAGACCAAAGGCATTGCTGTCACTTAGTCACTTTGGCCATAAACCTCCTCCTTCCAGACTTTTGTGGAAAGGTGAGTTTTCCTGTAAGATTCAGCTTTTTGTTTCAAATCTGGCAAATAGAGAAGCATGCAGGCAGTGGGACCTGTCCTTGGGGTGGGTGTGCTCCTTCTTTAGACTGTGGGTCAGAGGTGGCTTCTAAAATCAGTGCACACAATGGAGCAGACAAACTTTTTCTCCTTAGGGTTTGTCTGCACAGGGACGTTTACCACTGTAATTATACCTTATGTTACACCAGTATTTCCACCCCATATGAATGTTCTTATTTTGAAATAAGTGTGTCCAAACAGAGCTACACTGGTGTTTTTAGCAGTATAATTATGCTAGCAAATTCTAAGTGTAGACCAGACTTTCGACGCCAATGTCATGTTACAGGGTGAAAAGCACTGCTACAAACCACCATTATCTTCTGATAGCTAGCAATTCTGTGTTGACTTTTGCTGTTACTTATTTTCACCATCTCGTCTTTTTTTAAACTCTTTCAGAGCCATCTTTAATTATTTCAGAACTTAAGATCCACTTTCCCCTCTTCTTCCTCCCATCTGAAATGCACACTCTGATTTCGATGATGATCACAAGTGCAGTTAGAAAACCTAGCAGCTCTGAAAAGCAAGTGCAGGACCTCATTATACACAGGCCCCTTTGGGAAAGGCATGTATAACAGGTAGCTCTCTCCACAAGCCCAGCAGCGGTGTGTTTATCAATTTAGACTCAGCATTATTGTCAGTATCTTCTGCAGATGGCAACAGCTTGTTCCATGTGAGAGGAATGGGAAATTTCCCAGCACACTGATGCCCTGATGTACAAGTTTAATTGAGACACCTTTAGAAGGACTCTGTCATTAATTAAGAATCACAGTTCCCCTCAGGATATTGATGCAGGCTGTGCTTACAATGTGTGCAAAGCCACGACTCTCAGAGAAGTGTTTGGAAGAGTAAACAAGAGGCACGTGGCATCCTGAAATCCTCCACCTGAGGAAAAATCAATGTTGCTTTCCTTGCAGCGCTTACGAACATCAGCACCCAGCAGACAGGAAATCTTACAAAAGGAAAGAGCAATGATTTAACAGATCATTATCTGTATTCTGTAATGGACATACGGCCCTTTTGGCTGGGCAGCATGGACATGAATTAGTAACCATGGCCCCAGTCAAGGGTATGCCTGCCAGTCACTTTCCTTGCCAAGGCTTAAATGCTGCTGAGATGGTCCTTGCTAATGCATCTAAATGGCTTCAGGAACCCAGCAGCTCTCCAGCACGGCTGAGCTGCCATATGACTGTCTGCATCTGACCACGTAGCTGCTTCCTGTGATAAGGGACGGGTTGTGCTGGCATCTGCCTGTATGCACAGGCTGTGACGACTGCAGCCAGAACAGCCAAGTGAGGATCTTTTCTGAGAGGCAGAGACTTGCACAAGGTCTCACAGTTGTCTCATTTCCCATTTGTCCCCTCTTGCGAATGTGGACACCTGGGCTGGGGCGGGTTCCCAAAATTGCACCCATGCAATCCTATCATCTTGGGTATATTTTTAGTGAGATGAGAAACAGTTCATGAGAAACCTGCAGGGTCAGGTGTCTTCTGCTAAAAATCTTGTGAAATGGAGATCTGAAAAAGAGCTAAAAAGCTTCAGGTATCCAAAGCTTGTCTGCTTTTCTTCCAGCTACATTCCCCGTCCCACAAGAAAATCTTGTTACTTTCATTCAAAGTCTGACTTCCCAAAGAGCAGAAAAAGAGATCCTGGCCCTAAATAACATTCACTTAAGCCTGTCAAAGACAGAAACTTTCTAGGGGAGGCAGTAGGAAACACTGAGCAGAATAATTTAAATCTTATCCTGCTGTGTTGCCGTGTTGCCCTCAAGGGGCTGCTGGGCTTCGTGACTCAAAGTCACCACTCGGAGGTTGGTTGGTGCTGCTGTCCTCGGGGGCTTTTCTCTGGGATGCAGAGAGCGGAGAGCCCTTTTTGGGGGTTTCAAGAGCCCATCCTCAGCAGCCTGAGAGTTGTCACAGCCACAAGACAGGGGTCTCTTTTGTGGAAGAAAGCAGTGTGAGAGACGTACTACTGAACCATCTTGTTGAGACTGTGTCACCCTGATAAACCACTGATCCAGAGATATGATACTGCAGCCTGGTGGCTCAGGTGTTTGCATGAAGAATGGATGCAGGTGTCAGTGATGGCATCAGGCCCTTAAGACTGGGCTGGGAGGAATGGTGGGTCAGCTGCACCTGAGCTTGCCTGTTTAGGAGAGGTGCTTCCCACTTCAGTTGTAGCTGGGTGGTTGAGTGGAGGTTGTGCTGCAAACACTAAAATGCCTGAGTTTTGGTGAGCACAGCCTTTGGTGTAAAGCCCCTGCTGAATAATCTAAAGACACAGCAGATGTTTCAGTGAGAGAGCAGCATTTCTTCCACTGGTAGATGTCCATGTGATCCAAAAGCAGAAGTTGAGCTATTGGGTGCGTTTAAGGTAAGCTGAAAGGTCTTCAATCTCCTGGAGCAGATTGTATTCTAAAGCTTTGGGAATGAGGTACCTAGATGGAGGGCAAGGCTTGACCTTGGTACTTGCAGTCCTTTTGGGGGGATAAAATTAGTAAAATAATCTAACTTCATATATTTGTACTATGTGATTCAAAGGTCTTTGCACTTCTCCCTGGTGACCAGCAATAGATCCAAAGGAATGGTGCAGAAATATGTTAGGGGTGGGTCAGGTTGGGCAGTGGTCGTGGTCCCAAGTTGCCGCAGTTCAGGAAGTTTAGGCAATGCTCTCAGATGTGAAGTTTGATTTTTTTTTTTTTTTTTTTTTTTTTTGGGGGGGGGGGGGGGGGGGGGGA
>NW_024962256.1:2874153-2993106 GCF_019238085.1 Lagopus leucura
CCCCCCCCCCCCCCCCCCCCCCCCCCCCCCCCCCCCCCCCCCCAATGGTTCTCTGAAGCCAGGAGTTGGACAGTGGTGACCCTTGTGGGTCCCTTTCACAGCAGGACATTTAATTAAAGAATGCACAAGTACATAATCAGATGAGCTAAACTTGCCTGTTTTTATCTCAGTTTGAATTGCTATTTAATATCACACATATTCAGATCTACAGGTGTGGTTTGTTCTTCTCTGGTGATTGCTCAATACAGACTAGATTTTAGTGCAGGGCTGTAGTGAGAGTCCCAGGGCTTCTGGACTTGGCCCAACTGTATCTCCAATAAGTTAGAGATGAGTTCAAAAAGAAAGGCAAGAGTAGTTACAAGAGGAACCCACCACCTCAGCAGCAGAACTGACAATAAACAATGGTTATTTCTTCCCTGTTACAGGTTTTGCAGGATGTCCTAATTACCTTGACATTATTAGTGCGGAAGTTGTGCTCTATCCACCCACTAAGTACAGGAAACATGCCCAGTCTGTAATTCTATCCTTCACCTCACATGCCTCTGATGAGATGGAGTCGGAAAGGAAACTAAATAGCCTGGAAAGGTTAACCAGAGACAGAGAAATTAACCCTTTCATTTTCTCACACTGGAAAGTGGATTTGGTGGGTGGTGCCGTAGAGGGAAACTGTTTACTTCCAGAATCATAGAATCAAAAGGTCTAAGAGCTATCATAGACCTAGTCTTAGCCCATAGTATAACACAAGTCTTTCAGTCTGAAATCTGATATATTATTATTTATTTGTTTGTTTGTTTTCAAGTGAGCACAGCCTATTATGCCTGCCTATGTTCTTTACGTATACTCAGAAAGCACTTAACACTTTCTTAGTATAAACTGATTGTTAGTTAACTTCTTTGTGTTGTGTTATGGGCATGAATTGTGAAGGGCTATATAGATCTGGATGTCCTGTTTGAGCTTTGAAAAGGGAAGCAATGAGAAGATACTCATTCAGGCAACAGAGGCTTCAGACAGGTTGAGTCGTCTTGTATCTGTTTCAAACGCTGCTCTAATTTGTTTCTATAGGACAATGAGGATTAGCTGAAGGTAATCTCTTTACAATGGTTAAATCAGTATAGGTGAGTCTGTTAGTATCAGGATCGTGTAAGTGTAGAAATAATTGTTTAAGTCAGAGCAAAGGGACGGGCAGAAATACTGGAGAGTGGAGTGAAATATGCTTGTAGAAATGTTTATTTCCTGTTATAGCCATCCAGCAAGAGGTAATGACCGAATGCAAATAATCTTGCACCATCTTACTTGCACACCAAGTACGTGCACACGTGAGACCCTGCACAAAAGAATTGGCTGCATATCTATTAGCTGAGCTCAGCTTTTCACTGTTCACCCATCCTGTATCCTCTGTGAAGGAAGAGGCTGGTTTATAAACTTGCTGTATTTAACTATGCCATGTCTTTTTACAAGGCACTGCGGTGTTACAAATGTTTCCCTCTCCGAGGGGTCTGGAGGGGCAGGGGTGCTTTTTGTGCTCAGCTCTGAGGATTGCCGTAGGAGGGAACTGCAATGCAGAAGGTTGGCTTTTGTGCTCACTTGTTCTGTGTGTTTCCCATTCAGACATAAAAATCACTCTGCTTGAAATTGCCCATCTGGTCTTTGTGACTGAGGACAAAGCCATAAAAAATCAGGATAGGTTCTCCTTCCCTGCCTATTCAATACCATCAGCACTGAAGGCAGGATTGATTTGCTGTAGCAGGGTAGGAAGTCGGGGGAGGGGGGGAAGAATGTAAATTCCCCGAAATAGTGGAAGTCCTGAGAACTTCAGGCCTGAAAATGTGATAATTGAGTTACTTTGGGGTTGGAGCTTTTCTCAGCAGTGACTTCACAAAATTGGATGTACATGAAATGCTCACTTTGAAATCATGAGTTGCGGTGTTTGTGCTTTGTGGGTGGTTTCCTTCTTTATTGTTGTTTTGTTTTTGCTTTTTTTTTTTTTTTAAAGAATTTTTTTTCCCCATCCCACTTGATAAGACTCATGTTTGAAAATGCAAACTCGATAGGAACAAAAGTTAACATTTCTGAGCTTCCTGAATTGCCTCTGTGATGTTTCTGTATCTCTGCTGATATTGCAAGTAAAGATGCTGAGAAACTGGGAGGAAGAAGGGGCTATCATGGTTCTATCCTTTTTCTTTTACTTGACTCCAGCTTCTCACAATCTCAGCCCTCACTATTGTGTTTTGAGAAACTTGCAGACTAAGCACCTCCGGGTGATTCAGCTGACATTTCTGTTTTCAGAACTTCTTACTAAGAAAAGGAAGGGGGTGAGGGGAAAAAAAAAAAAAAAAAAAAAAAAGAATGCAGCTCTCTGGTGGCAAACCTTTTTCAAGGACAACAGACTAATTTTGTAACGCTTTATTTGCATTTTGAATCGATTGCTCCTGTCATCAGGTGACGGGCAGAGCTGGAAGAACAGGCTCCTTCCTGCCAGTTCCTTTTGCTAATTTGACAAAGGATCTTCTGGGCTCCAAGCATGTCCTGGAGAAGCGCAGGTCATGTTTATTTTCCTGCTCCTCCCTTCCAGCAAAATGGGAATTGTAGGAACAAGTGCCAAGAAGGCTGTGGGAGGAAGGGACAAGGACTTTGCATGGTGGCTTTTTGATGGCATGGTGTGAGTGCCCCAGGATGGTTCCCTGATTGACACCTCTGGGCTGCTGCAGGGTGATGTGATGCAAGAGCGGGGCTTGGAGAAGAAATACAGGAGGTTCTGGAGGCTGACAGTACTCTCGTGAACCTGGAGAGCAGGTGTAATGGGTTTCAGCCAGAGACTAGGGAAATATATGTCAAACCAGAAAGGCCAGTTAGGATCATGGAATCATTAAGGTTGGAAAAGACCGCTAAGATCATTTAGTGCAACTGTGAACCCATCACTACCATATCCACTAACCACGTCCCCAGGTGCCACAAGAAGCTGAAGAAGAGCACAGTACAACAAAACCCAGCTCACGTTATCTTTTGTTAAAGACCAGACTACGATTTCTCTCTTTGGAGCATATTCTTGTTCTCTGCTTTTGAGCCCTTTGCTGCAGGTGTTTGAGGTGCCAGATGTGAGCGTGATTGAGTGGGGATGTTTTAGTACAGACTGAATTAAATTCTCCACTTTCCTCCCATGAACATCTCTGAGACATTTGCAGCTTTGAAATGAATTGTTATTCGAGTTCCCTCTTTATTTCTCTGGAACTCAGCAAGGGAAGGAGACTCTTTATGCTGGGAAAAATAAAGCAAAATAAATGAACTTTCCAGTAAAGCCACAAAGTGTCAAATAGTTATTAGTCACCTCAGGGCCAGAGCAGCTGGTGGCTGTTTTGGGAATGCACAAGGGATTTTCTTTTCCACAACCTGCGGTGGTTCAGTCACCTCTTGCTCGGTGCAAGGCCAGAGCTAACTGCAGGCTCCTAACTTTCTCATGTTCATCAGTCCCTGCCTCCTCCCCATCCAGCTTCCCCTTTGTTGTCATTGCTTTCCCCCCTCGGTGTCCGTCCTATTCTTAGCTCTCATTTATCGATATTGTGCTGTTATTGGGTGACCCAGAAAGATGTGCGTTGTAGGACTGGTACCACGGCAGCTGCGGGGTATGCTTTCCTGTTTTATTGACCTCTTTTCCTTCTGTGCTGTGAAAGCATACAGAAATATCACCTTTTCATTCCCCAGAGCTTTCAATCTGTGATGTTGGCAGTGCAGAAAGATCGTTTTACACCCTTTTTTGACCAGTCTGTTTTCTCCGTCGTTAGGAGAGATCATGCTGGTTAAACAGTGATGGTGAAACCAGGAGTGGATTCTCACGTCTGTTTATGATGTCTGGAGTGTACTGAACTCTGAGCAGGCTGAGCTAGCCTCTGAGCAGAAAACCAGAAATAACAGTGCATTTGTGTGCATGGCTACCCTTAGGGTGGACTAATCCCATAGGGCTCAGAAGCATGGAGGAGAATTGGAAAGCCATGACTTAATCCTCACTGAGATTGAGATGTTTTTGAATAGTAGCACAGTTCTACCACCATTTCTCGTTCACTCACTGCTGAAGTTTGCTCTCATGGCTCACAAAACTTGGGTGAACAGCAGTGGTAGTTGTTTGGGTTTTTAAAAAATATTTCTCAGCAAGGTGTAGATCTTTCTTCCTTGTTGCTGTTAACTCCTGACTAAACCAAGTGGGCACTTGGACCCCTAAGTGACTCTTGCACACTTTCTGTAGACCTCTAAGACTCATAAAAACCCTGATTAACGTGACTCTTTCATGTACGGGTATTACACCTGTCTTATCTTCCCTCTTGCATCTGTCCCACCGAGACGTGTGGCTCTGCAGTCCCTTGGCCTCCTCCTTTTGCCCTGGAGTGGGCTTGGGTGGCAAGAAAGCTGTGTGGCACCTCGGAGCCATGCCCATGGGGATGGAAAGTTGCCATTCAGTCGTCATTTGGAGGGATGCATCTTACCCAACCAGCTGAATGTGCAGTTGGAATAGGTTAATGGACATGGGTAATTGACTTTGTTGTTTTTCTAAGTGCTGCTGATGGCATTCAAAACGACCCAAAGCAGGGTGAGGTGGGATGAATGGAGTGGGGATGGACAGGAACTGGAAGTATTTGTGGTTAATGTGATAAAACAAAGTGGAAAGCCTTTGAAGACTGGCTTTGGTAAAGTGGGGATGCTTGATGATTGCATTTATCTGTAGCTCTGTTGAGAGGGATTTAAGAATGTGTTCTTCCATTATGTTGAAGGCACATTTATCCACTTCAATTTGAGCGCCAAGAATGCCAGGACTTTTTCTCACTGTTCATTCGCTGATCTTCTCTGGAGAACAGAGACATGCAGAGAACTCTTCTGAACATCCCTGCTGCTTGGGGACATGACAACTCTCCTTATTTCAAAAACCCCTAACCTAGTGAGACACTAGCAAAGCCATCACGCTTCTGAGACCTTGTTGGTGTTATTTCTGGACACTGAGCCTTTCTTTTCTTGTGTTCACACAGGATTCTTTCCCAGCCACCTGGTTGCTACAGGGGAACTAGGGGAAACTGACAAAATGGGTGATTTTTATGTTATTTAATTTTCAGTTCTGTATTCATAGTGCAAAACAGAGACAAGTCCTACCTGCTCTCTACGGACAAGTGGGTAAGCTGGTCTGGACTGGGAGCACACCTTGGCCAGGTCAGAGGTTTCTCCTCTGTGTATTACAAGAACCACTGATTTCAGGTGGAGTCAGAACATGAGTTAACTGTGCAGTGGGGAAATATCCTCAGAGCAGCTCCTTGGGGTGCTGTCGTGAGTCTTCAGTTGTGGAAAAACAGGGCAATCAGACCTGAGTTTCTAGTGCTAAGGTTGGAATGGAAAGGTGTTGCAGCAAATATGTTTTTTTTTTTTATTTCATCAAAAAAGAAGTTACTTTTGAAGGTCACCTTTTAAGAATTCCTTAGTTGTTCTTGTCCATGTGGTAGGCAAGAAGCAATGCTGTTTTCTGTGAAAACAGTTCCACAGAAAGGGAGCGCTTTGTTTTCACATATAAACAAATATATTTATACAAATCTCTCTGCTGGAAAGTCTGATTATGCTGGGCCAAGCACACCATATATTACAGAGGTATTAATTGCCTGCTCGGTTTATGCAGTCACATGTTATACACACAGTTACCCCTAGCAGTCCAACAACGGCAGTGTTTTCCATCCCAAAGTGAGCATGATGCTGGAATACCACACTGGAGAGGAACGTGTGAGGAACAGGCCTGAGCTGTGTTAAACCAATGATTTAACATGACTTAAAAAGAAAAAAGCCACCCAGGAAAACCGGATGATGACATTTGCCACCATTCAATTAAAAAGTCATTCTTTCCTGTTTTCCAGTGAGCTCTGGGCTTTCCAAGCTCACTGCTCTGTGCTGGGATGACTGACTCATGAACCTGATAGGAAAATGCACCTGTTTTTAGCCAGAGGTTAAAGCAGTTCTTTTGGTTTCTAGAGTAAACAAAGGATTTATTTCTGTCCTTAACAGCTACCCTGCGAAGCCCAGGAGCACAGGAAAGCTGGCGGGAACAGAGAGCTTTGAGCAGAGTTTGCTGAAGTCAGGAGGGCTGTGAAGTCTGTGCTAAGATGATGGTAGGTGTCAGTGGGATCTGGTCCCTGCTTTTTACTGAAGGGAAAATGGGAAATAAATTTGGTGCAGTGATTGGGTTGGGTGCTGGGTGCTCCGAAGTACTGGAAGTAAGTGAGACACATTCTTCTCTTTGTCCTGAAGTTTTCCATATGCATCTTTGGCAAAAGAGCAACTGTTTGTCACAGAGAGTGATGGGCACAGAGGCATTTGAGGCTGCAAGGCTGATTTGAGACCATAATAAGAACAGCCCTGGAAGTGGCTAGAATATTTGGAAATGGGAGAGTTGGATGTATCATGGAAGTCAAGAGGTTCGGTTAACTGAGTCCTTTATTAATCCCAAAGTGAGAAATGGGATGGCTTGATCTCTGCACAGTACTGAAAAGTGCAAAGATGACATTGGATTATTTCAGGTCAGCACTCAGGATGGTATGGGAGCAAGATGGATTTTAGTTTTTATTTAACTGGATTTAATTACATGTGTGAACTTCAAAGTGCTGAAAGCCTAATAGTTGGTGACCTAAGGTCTAATTTAAAGAAACAACAGCAGCCTAAACCTTAAGCTTGTTTGTTAGACCATATGGCATGAGTGGATTGTGTGATATTTCAAGTAAGGATGTACAGAGCAAAGTACCCTATGCATCCAAAGCATTTACCAAGATTTCCAGCTTTGCTGAGAGGAATCTGAACACTGACCTTGCCTGCCCTCCATCCATGGTGCAGGAGCTCAGCTGGGACAGATAGGAGAGAGGCTTTCTACTCTGAGAAATCTGCAGTGCCCTTAGACCACGCTCATGCTTTTGGAAGAATAGGAACACTTGAATTTTCGGTGTGAAAGATGCATGTGACAAGGAAATTCTAAATCTGTTTAAGAAGAAGAGGAGATCTTCAAAGGCTTGTTATCCTAATTTAATTTTTGTTTTGATTAGTGTTAACACATTTTGATTAGTATTGTGAAAGCTATCTATTTGCATTGCAGGCTGTGCTTGCTTTCAGAGAACACTGTTCTTGGATAAAAGCTCTCCTTGTGGCTCCTAGTGAAGCTTGTTAGAGCTACCTTTAAAAACTAGAAATGGTCATAAAAATTTGCTTCTGGAACTAAGACCTGCTGCTGCATGGCTAAATGATACGATGCTTGTGGGAGGTGTTTGAAGGGGAAACAAAGTTTTTTAAATGATTTAATTATGGAATAAGCAGAAACGTTGAGAAAGGGGAATACAACTTTGGTATGCCCCTACTTGAAGTGATTGCAGCAGTTCTGTCTGTCACAGAATGTCCATGCTGTATTGATTCACAGCCTGGTCCAGCTCAGATGAGAATGGTTGATGTAACAAATCACACCCAGAATGTTTTGTATTTCCAGTGCCTGTTTGGTGATTGGCATCCACACTGAGCAGCTGCTCCAGGTGCTTCCACTTTGAAGATGATCAGTTCCAGACCCTTGCTTTCATCTTGGTCGCATATCCGATTGAAAGGACCTTGATGCAACAGTGTCTGTTTCACATTTAAAATAGAACTGCTTAAAAGCTGCTTAAATAATTTGTATTTGTATCCAAGAATCTCAAAGCTTTGGCCATATCAGTTAGTTTTTGAGGCAACCTCATGAGGTGCTCTCATTATCTTCATTTATATAGGACTTCAATGATGCACAAAGAGTGAATGTTTTGCTTTGTGTCAGTTTTGTATCAGGTAAAGAATACCAGCCCATGCCAACCTTCATGAGTCATCCCAGCAGGCTGACAGCATCCAGCTGCTTTGTGCCTGAAGCACAAAACCCATAAAAGGCTGTGGAGTGCAGCCCAGGCACAGCATGGTGAGGAAACCTTGCTGGTGCTGACACATGGAAGGAGACAAGGAAGGGAATAAGGAATAAGGAAAACGAAGAAAGCACAGTGGCCTCAGCCTGGTGCAGCTGATGGTGTAGTGCATAAGTGACCACTCCTCTTATAGAGTAATGCAGTGTGGAAGTTTCTCCAGGAACACCAACAGAAGGAGCTAATTCTCATCTCCTGTGATGGCCTTACCGCTTTTACATAATCTGCACACACACCCCTGCCATCTCTCCAGCAGCTTCCTGCTTGAAAAAAGCTCCTTGTTCAGTATTGTTGAACTAGCATGTTCTTAATTTCCTTGTGCTTTATTATAGTTTCATAGTTTCATTTTCCATCTTCCTTAACACCCCATTTTTTTGGGAGAATTTCTTTTTTCATCCTAGAAGTGTTGCATGCTTTAATCACATTAGCTTACCTTTTCCTTACACTGAGCCTGCTGTACAGCATCTTCAAGCAGCATTACATCATCTGTAAGTGCATTACTGCTTCTAGCTGCTCACTTCAATGAATTTCCTCACTTTCATGTGGTTCCCTTTTTTAAAGGTAAACATTGAATTTGACAGTCTTATGACAAGAAGAAATTTCTTCTTAGCTACATCTTACAACAGATCCTGGCTGCCAGATGGGATGAACTTGAGTATAATTTATCCTCTTCCTGTAGATTCTCTACCTCCACAAAAAAAGAGGCATTTCAGCTAAGGCATGAAAAATGAGTGGCTGTGTGTCACGTCTTCTGAAATGCATACGGATAGAGCAACACATCGGGGCTTGCTTATGTACTTAAGGGGCTTAATTGGGGTTTCTCTGTTTTCCACTCCTCTGCCCTTTTTCTATCTTTTTTTCTTAACAGAGATTTGAAAGTTTCGACCAAATGAAGCATTCTTCCAGTTTCTTCCTTCCCCGCAGCCTTTAGTTTAAAACTCTTCTGCAATTTTAACTCTGTAACAGCCAGCTTCTTTCTATGCCTGTGGCCCACACTACGTTCCTCTGTTCCCTCACTGTAGCACTGTGTGTCATGGATGCTCCAGAGCGGCGTGGCTCTTTCCCAGGAGATAAGTGAGGGCTTTTTGCCTATACAACAGCTCTGCTAAGCTTTCCCATGCTGGGAGGGAAGGAGGGAGGAGATCCGGTTTCCTCTCTGTCCGAGCGCCAGCCCTGTGGCACTGCTGGGAACATCCGAGGGCATTGTGCAATCTGCAGAGGTGGTTCTCCGTGTAGCCTAGCAAAGCAGCGTCTGATAATGGCTCTCTCTTTGTTTGTATCACACAATCAAGCTCACGATCTCTCCAGCCCACGGTGTTCTGTCCTGCGAGGCTGAGTGCAGAGCCCTGCAGTGCTGCAGTCAGTTGCTTGCCCTGAAAGCCATGTAGGCATAGAGCACTGGAGGCCCAGAAGTGCCTACAAACTGTGAGAACTCGGAGAGAGCAGCCCTGCAGAGAAGGGCTTGGGGGTCCTGGTGGACAGGAGGCTGGATATGAGCCAGCAGCATGCTCTTGCAGCTCTGAAGGCCAACAGTATCCTGAGCTGTCAACAGAGGGGTGGCAGCAGGGAGAGGGAGGGGGTTGTGATTGTCCCCCTCTGCTCTGCCCTTGTGAGGCCCGGAGAGCTGCGGATGCCACATCCCTGGAGGTGCTCAAGGAGAAGTTGGATGGGGCCCTGGGCAGCCGAGCTTGTGGGTGGCACCCAACCCATGGCAGGGGTTGTTAGTGGATGGGCTTTCGGGTCCCTTCCAACCCAAGCTGTTCTATGGCTGTAAAAGGGCAGGCATAAGCTGTCTTGGCTTCAGTTCAGTGGAAGTGCAAGTTGCATCTTTTTCAGGAGGCATGGGAAATGCTTCTGAAGCTTAAAGACAAGCTTATCAACTTTGACTTCTAAGCAATGCCAGATTTAATTTTCCAAAGGTCACGGAGGAGTTTTCTTCTGCCATCTCCAAAGGCTGTGACAAATGTTCCCCTAACAAAGTAACAAATTGTTCAACACAATGCACTTAGTAATTACCTTGCCATAAAGGTATTTATGGCAGGTATAGTAAGATAAACCAGTTTGCTTCCTATTGTTTTTCAAAGAAAAAAAAAAAAAACGCTGTACTCATTTTGTGGTGAGTTTGAGGGATAAATATAAACTGATGTCTTCATTGAATGCTTTCATGGCTCTTAAAAGATATTTATAGGCTATCCCTGTCAAAGATCAGGAAATGCACTCATTTCAGTATTTTTGTAAAATCGTTTGAGTTGGAAGGGACCATTAAAGGTCATTCAGTCCAATTCCCTGCAATGATCAGAGGCACCTCCAGCTCTGTGGGTCTGTATCTACAGGTACATGGGTATTCTGTGTATCTATTCTGGGTAGCTATTTAAATTTTATCCAAAAATTGACCTTGAAGTATTCTATTGTTGCAAAGTCAGTTAAAGTTGTCCATAATACATGAATTCAGTACCTTTTGTGAATGTTCATTCCTGTCTGGTCTGTATTTACAGGATCCTGCACTAATCTGCCTGGTATCACTGCCTCCTGTACAGTGCTTTCATAATGCAGACACAGAGCAGCTCCTGTGGTGGGCATGGGAGCCAACCATGCAAGAAATGAAAAGCAAAGACTGTACAGTATGTTACTGAATACAGATGCAGCACGGATGTTAGCAACACAAAACTAAATCAGTCTGGCAAGAGGAAAGCCAGCCCTGGACTTGCATCAGCGGCGCTGGTCTGTGGGTTCCAAGTGTGGCATCACTGCAGAGCCGGTTGGACGAGGCTCCCTGACCTCCTCTACTTGGCAGGCTTTCCTCTGCATTTTTGGCTGAGAGACAAACTGCCCTCCCCATCCCTCCAACTGGTCCCAGTACATCCCGGTGCAGGTGTGCTGGCGGGCAGGGTGAGGAGAGATTTCATCACTCCAGCATATCCAGTACATAGGTAAGGACAATCCACACAGTGTTTTTCACCAGTGTGACATAAAAATGAGGAGAATGGGGAGAAACAGCTGCAGTGATGCAAAGGCTGTCTGTAGCTATGGAATGGGCAGGTAAGAGCATCTTTTTTGTAGAACAGGCAGTGTAACAGCTCTGGAGCGTGGATCCCAGTAGAGCACCTATTTTGGGGGGCTGTGGGCTCAGACGTAGTCCCATTCCAGAGATAGCATATCCACAAAGGATTTCCAGCTCCTGTCTGAATATCCTGGTATGCCTGTGCGAGCAGATCCTTCCTCTGAACTGCCTTTGGCTTCACAGACCTCTGGTAAGAGCGAAGATCTTGGAGGTAAAACATCAAGAAATAGGTGCAAGGAGAGGGAATCTGTGGCTCTGCCACCAAGTTCTTTTGCCATCTTGTACAGAACATTTTTCGTATCTGTGCCTACGTTTCCAATCTGTAACGTAAAAATAGCAGTGCTTCATCTCAGCCACGCACTGTAGTCCTAAAATACAAAATCTTTCATAGAAAGCCTGCTGATTACCCAGTTAATGTAGAGTCTTGCCCCATAGGGCACTTTTCCTCCTATATCTGCTTCCTCCTTTGTATGGACTTTGCAGTGGTCATCTGTAAGGTAAACTGTGAAATCTTTGTGTTATGTATGTTTGTGTCCAGCCTTGAAACGTTATTTCATTCCCTGAGGTGTGTGCTGCTGTAAGGCAAATGAAATGTCCCAGTCCCCTGTTAATTACTCATTAGGTAAGATTTAATATGTGTGTATGTGGGGCTGGCAGCCAGAAGTGGATACACAGGGATGGTCTGTGAGCCAAGCTTCTACCAGCTTTAGGGCAGGGGTGGTTGAGTAACTAGGATGAAATGAATAAAATAAAATGGTAAGACCATTAGTTCTTTGCCCCAAACTTAACCCAACACCTTTCCTTTTCGTCACAAGACCAAACTTACAGTTCACATCAGAAGGCTGGGAGACCTGGGGTAGATTCACATACCTTCACAGAACAAATCACGGGTCTGGACTGAGCCAAAGCATCACTTGGGACCCAAGTCCAGATCTCACCTGTGACTGTTAGTTCTACCTGAACTTTGATATGGTATTGAAATTGGTATGGCCTCTGGAAAAGGTTTTAGGTTCTTCTGTTCATTACAGACATGTTGTTCCCTGTTTGGTACAAAGAGTGCTGTTTTTCTGTTAGAAGATTTCCTGGTTGAGTGAGGAGGGCAGCATTAGCCATACCAATTTTGACAGAGAGCATTTGGAAATCCAGGTTGATATAGGCACGTGGTAAGGAATGGCAAGCAAGTACATGAAGGACAATAGACCAAAGGAATCAAGTGAGTGGAAAGATATCTGGCAGCTAGTAATGGGGGGCTGATGAGGCACACGCCCCTCAAGGAAAACTCTGTTCCTTTGGGAGTCCATGCCTCTGCTTGCTGATACAATAACCCGACACTGGTGGGATAAGCTGGGCTTTGAAACTTATTTAAAATGGGTCTGATGCAAAAGAGCTGTGCTCAGGGCTTTTGGGGAGCACAACTTTCCCATAGGCTGTAGCATCAGGGGTGTAACAAAGGAGAAAAAAGCCAGTTATGCTACAGCTCTCTGGGCTCTGGAAATTGTGCCATTTTTGCTTTTCCTGCTTCCCACCATCTTCTACTCGCTCTGTCTCTGTTGTTCACCCACATAATTACATAAGATATCGCCAGCTAAAGCTGCATCTGCCTCCTTAATGGATGGCTCATTATCAAGGGAGGGAAACAGAAAGGGCAAAAGCTTTTGTGTGCCAACAGCACTGCAGAGATGTTCATGTGCATTACAGGAGAAGGAAAGGGTGTAACCTGTCTGTCCTAATTTATAGCCAGATGGGCTGAAAGAGTCAAGGTGTAACGAAGGTCAGTGTGGCTGGGAATGAGGTGGAAGCAGTGCAAAGTTTCTCTATTGATGTAAAAGCAATTAATTCTCCAACAAAGTCTCTGTCTCATTGGGCAGGACAGAGCAAGGCAGTTCTGTGTTTGAGTACTCCCACAGCTTTGATCTTTTTTTCTGGAAAACTAAGCTTGTAGAGGGTGTCTGGCCTTGTGTGGGGTGATGCATTGGGCCCTGTGGGGCTGGCCCTGTGGGGTGGCAGAGCCAGAGCCAGCCTGCTGCTCTACACGCCATGCTGCTCTGGAAAAGTCTCCTCATGTTCCAGTTACTGCAGTAATGCCAACACACTGCCACAGTGCCTGGGGCCTGCTCAGGAGTGCTGTGAGATCCCTCCTCCTCATGACAATTCCCATATTGTTTTGGCCACAGGAAAGGACTTGTAGCTACAAGGAAAAATGAAAAGGCAAATGAGAGAGAACAAGGTCTATTAGAAATCCATCTCCAAAGATCCCAAGGTATGACAAATACATAACCATTTTTGATTGAAAGCAAGTCTTTAGCCCTGAACACATATACCATTCCAATCAGTATATTGTGGCAACTGACTGCAGACGGGTTTTTCTTTTATTGATGCTTAAAGCAAACAGTTGTGATGAACTCAGCACAGAGCTGTGTTAATGTCAGGTGTCTGGATGGGTTTCAGAAAAGCTGATGGCAGATAGCAGGGTATGGTTTGATCAGGAGGTGGGTTTTGCGCTGCTGCCTGTGCTGGGCAGGAGACTGGAGGGTTGTGGGGGGCTCCACCAGCCATAACATCCATGATGATTGCAACTGTAGCTTCATTTCGTCTCTCTGTCTAAGTAACCTCCTCCTTGTTTTATTTTCTTTATTTCCTCTGCGCTTCCCAAGCAGAAAATCTAAGATTCCAAGTTGCATTTTGAGAAAGCTTTAAAATGGACTTCTTCATTAGGTGAGATGACCCTGAGCATTGGTAACAAAATCTGCGGGAGGCAGGGGAGAGGGAAAGAGGAGACTGCTCAGTAGGGGGTGAGTGCTGATGACTCTAATGAAGTCACAGTATATACTCTCTTCTGCTGACTTGTGCCTCCTCTAATTACTTTCTGAATCCTAAGAAGCTGAACTATGCCTTGCCCGTTCATTATGTCCCCCACATTCACTCTCCCCAACAAGCAGTGCACTCCCCACAGTCCCTGGAGGCCTTTTGCTGCTGCTCTGGTGCACCAGGCATGTTTGCTCTGCGTGTTGATGTTTGTGTTTTCTGCGCTGCTGGTGTTTTCCAATTCCTTGGAGCAGTGAGGATGCTGCTGACTTGTCAGAATTGCTGCAGGATGCTGACTCGAGGTTACTGCCTATGGCCTCGTTACATTAACAAGGGATATTTTGAGAAATACAAAAGATTAGGTGTTTATTTTCTATGGGAGAGGGAGAGGAGAGAGAATGAATGTGTGCGAATGAATGGACTTCCCCCGCAGGTTTTATTACATCCCTCCACTGCTCAGTTAGAAATTACTGCCCAGCTCTCTCCCTGCTGTTTGCTAGATGGCCTCTGGTTTGCATTCAGGCAATGCAGCCCTTCTTGAAGAGCTCCTTATTCCTATCCTGGGGCATCTGGGTTCCTGAAGTGGGCACAGCCTTTACAGAGCTGGCAATGGGATTTGCAGCTTAGCATCATCTTAAGGCAGATGTAAGTTAGGTCTGCTCTGGTCTTGTTCCTTCCTTGAAGCCAACATTAGCACTGATGTGAGGGAAAGTGAGTCAGTTTGGAAAAATGAGTTGTCAAATAAGTAATGCTGCGAGGAAAAAAAAGAAAGTAATTATTTCCTTACATGCTTGCCTTCCAAAAGTAGCATTGCCAACTGGAGGGATGTGTGGCCATGGCTAAGGAGAGGGTGGACTCCCTCTTCCCTGCTCAGATGGGCTCTCACCCTCGAGGGAGAATATCAAAGGGGAGGATATAGCCTACAAATTCTCTATCTTAAAGAAAGGGGACCTTTGCACAGCCCACACCTCTGAATCAAAGGGAACATCTTCGTTCCCTTCCTCCCTGTTGTCAGGCTATTGGGAAGTAGTTGACACAGTCCTTATCAAAGGAAGTGTGGTCTTTTCCTCTGCTTGTCTACTCAGTGTTATTATGTCAACAGAGATCAATAAGGCGACACAAATCCTATCCTATTACAAGTATTCAGCAGCAAATGAAGCACCCTTGAGTTTAGCCTATTATCATTTCATGCAGTTTACAATTAAAGCCTTAGATAAGATTAATTGCTTTCAAGGTGAGCCTTTACTACTGTCTTCTTAGAATGGAGTCTGGATCCGGTGGAGCATGGCTTTATGTCACTGGAAGAAATCACAAACAATTCTGCAGTTGGATTGAAAGGATTTGTTTAACAGGCCTTGTGTTTCTTCTCTTAAATTTCTCTTGAGAGAAAAATAACTCCCTAGCAAAAAGCATAACCAGCACAAATAGTGAAACTGGTTAAGAATTACCTACCACTGGTTTTACTTTTAGTTGCTCCAAGTATAAATATTCTAGGCACCCTGACCTTCTTCTGAAGATGAAATGCAGCAGTACTCCAAAAGAAAGCAGATGTAAGTGCTGGATGGAGTGACTGGATTCCAGCACCTATTTCTGACAGCTCTTTTCCATACAAAAAGCTGAGAGAAGGGAGAGGACAGAGGACGGGACACTAAATTCCACCACAAAACACAGCTGCTTATTTATCTATTTGTCATTCTGCTGCAGTTGAGTGTTATACCCAGATGAAAGAAACCAGCTGGGTGCAACAAAAGCACTGGGCACTCTGCTGATGGAGGCACTGCACGGCAAATCCCAGCTTGCTACAAGGAATGGGTACAATCAGAGTTGTGTGGGATGGAGGAGATGCCACTGTGGCTCCTGCTAAAGTGATAATGGTGAAAGAATTGAGCAGGCTCTCTGGTCTGCTTCTATCTGTACACCTCAACCACAGCTTTGAGCAGAACGGATGAGTAGTATGGTTGTGCCTGGCCTTACAATGTGTGGGCCAGGAAGCATTAACTTCAGAGGTAAGTGCTAATTTTTCCCACGTGGGAAAATCACCCCTGTTTTGAGGCTTCCTACTGCCTACATTTTTCAGTCCTGTCAACTAGAAGCCTGTGCTTTTGCTATTCACTCTTAAGGATCTTAGATATTGCTCTGATTCTCAAGAAGATGGGCTTTCTGCAATACACCCTATATCACGAGATTGCGGTAGAAGTTTTGTTTAAACTACTAAATTGTAATACAGAAAAGTACACGAGTTGGGGGGAAAGTGTGCACCTCCCTCTCTGTCCTTTCCCATTCTGTGATGAGCTCTTTCCCCTTTCTGCAATGAACTCTGCTTCCTAGTTACAAGATCACTAAGCAGTTATCTTCTCTTTGCTGAAGTATCAGCAAACCCTCCTCCACAACACTGAAAATGTTTTGAATTATAAAATGAAGGGTGAGGTTTTCCAAGCGTGAGTGGGGGAGCAGAATGACTTGTCCCTAACACAATGAGAAAGGACAGGATCTCTACTTCATCAGGCAGCCCTCCTTGGGATAGCATAGCTGGGACCCTTCAGACTGTCATGCATTGGGCAGCATAGGACATCAGCTGTGGGTGCTGCTGTGCATGGTTAATGAAGGATCTGTTTCAGTGACACAGAACTCCCAAGCTGCTCAACTGTGGGCATCTGACTGCAGCTTCTTCAGATCCCACAAGTCATCCCTTCAGTTCACAGCTCTACCTGACAAGCAGCTGCAGGGCTGATAGGATTCCGTGAGGCATTGTCAGCACTGTTTTACTGCAGATTTGATTACACATCGAGCACTCACCTCGTGTAGGCTCCCCATGGCAGGAGGTGTTTGCCTCCTGGATGAGGGCTGGCGCAGCGCTGTACCATGCAGACTGGTATAGCTGAGTAAGTGGTTTGGTGTAATCCAGATCAGGATTCCTGGGAAAGCTCTCTGCTTTGTACCAAGCTTCTAGATGACTTTCAGTCAGCCATCAACCCATCCCACCATGCCACCCAAACCATTTCCCTCAGTGCCAAATCTCTACTTTTCGTGCACACCCCTGGGGATGGTGACTCCCCCACCTCCCTGTGCAGCCTATGCCACTGCCTCACTGCTCTTTCTGATGAGAAATTTTTCCTAATGTCCAACCTGATATTGCTAAACTAAGGTTATGCAGGATAACAAGAATAGGTCATACAAAACAACAAGATAAAAATGATGGTAGCTGTAACACGTTTGATGGTGAAGGAGATTTTAAATAGTCCAGATATAAAGCATATCCTTGGGGCGCTGGCAAGGATGCAAACTTCTCTCCCACACAACCTCAGTCACTCTTGGAAAGCCAAGTTCTGGAATTTTGAAAGGCAAAATATTACAGCAACAGCAACAACAAACATGCGAATCAGATGTTAAATGACTGCTAATGATCTTATCAATGTGTTGTGTAAACAGGAGGAAGAGGACAGACAGAAACATTCAACATTCTTCAGGGTTTTGCAGGGAGGTTTCAGTTTTATAATGGCTTTGTGGTGTTCAGGGGAGGCGGGCACATGGATTCTTGCAGTACAAAAGAAGCCAACATAAGAATCAAGTAGCAAGATCCTGTGGGAAGTTAGGGTTTTTGTCTAGACAGCTAATTACAGCTTTTTGCAGAACCCAAATGCCTGAGAGCACCTACAGCAGATTGCAGCGTTGGTGGGCATCCTAGTGAGGTTCCCATGGGGTGGTCGTACACTCATGCTATTGCACTGTGTCCCTCCTGCAGGCCATGATGGGGTGAGTGGGGAAGTGACAATCACGTGGATGTGTTATTTTCTCACCGCACTGCAAGTCTCCCTGTAGACCCTTCCATCCAATTATTCAAGCCTGCTCCCTAGCATTAAGATTTTCAGGCCTTTTCCCCACTGACTCTTCTCTTTCACATTCTAAAAGCAATAAAGGTGTTGTTTTATTTTGATGAAGACACGACGAGGTTTGGAAAAAAACTTGGCATTTGTCAGCGCGACTTCATTTTACAGCTGTTCCTGAGCTGTAGTCTTTCTACCTGGTTGATGGATTCTAATTAAATTGTTTAGCTGACAGTTATTGGTTTTATGTAGGGATATGCTGAGCCCATGGAAAATTTGAATGTTGACAAAGGTCAGCAGAGAATCACTGACTTGCTAGGCATGCCACATACAGCACTCAAGTATACATATTAAGTAATGCGAGTCATTTTGTAGAAATGAGGTTGCTTTTCTGTATTTGGCTGCTTGCTTTCTTCTGTTTTCAAGAGCAAAGCACATCTCATTTGCTGCAGAAAACAAAAGCTTGTTGGGATCATTACAGCTAGTACTACATCCAGGCTGCTCTTCAACCATGTTTCCTTTCAAGATGAAGCTGGTTCCAGAGGGTACGCTGGCCCTGGGCCCTGATCTTCTTCCTGTGGTTGTAGCCTGTGCTGTGACCTCAGCAATGAAATTACTGGAGGGTTTTTTGAATGTTTTAACTTGGCTTTGCAGAGCTTCCCATCCTAGCAAGTCAAAACAGAGCATCGTACACCTGCTGTAGGGAACCTGCTTTGGCAGGGGGGTTGGACTCGATGATCTCTGGAGGTCCCTTCCAACCCCTACAATTCTGTGATTCTGTGATCATTTGCTGGACTGGTGAGCTGAAGAGGGATTTGGAAGCCCCAGAGCCAACACAAAGGAGACAATAGGAATCTTACTCTAGAGCTGGGGATGCAGATGGGCACAAGCAGGGATGGAAGAAGGGAGAGCTTTTCCTGCTATCAGTTGCAGCAGACTGTGGGGTGGGCTCCTAATGGTACTTCATTTCTGCATGCTGTTGGGGCTGAAAATAGCCCTACTTAAAAAAAACAGGTTGTGGTTTGGTGTTGGGTGGATTTCGTGAGTGCAGCTCCCAAGCCCGGCCCCACCACCACTTGCAGGAAAAGTGATCTGGGGATGGGGCAAGCAGCAGGGGAGGGAGCCAGCAAGGGATGTGCTGAGCTGCTGGGGGATTCTTCAAGCCCTGTATGAATAAGGTGTGACACGTTGTACAGCTTGATTCTTGCTTTCTTTTCCTGCTACATCAGTATGTTGCCTGCCTTGCCCTGCTCTTACCAGTAGAGATGTGGTAGCCCATTGGTCTTCCTGCTAACGTGAGAGCAAGTTTAGCTTTCATTTCTCTGCTGGTTGCTGTGATGAGAAGCCCCCAAAATCTTTCAGTTGCAGCCATCATGTAAATCCAGGCCTTGATGCAACTGAAGATATTTGGCCCTCCTTGTAATGCAGCTTTATTTTGGTCCTGAGTGGCTCAAGGTACCAAACCCTCACTGCAGTTTAAGGACTAAGGATCTCACACCATTTTTAGTGGTATATGGATGCTTTGAACAGAGCGTTGGAGAATTTTTGGTGTTCTTAAAGACAACCTGAGGTCAGAAACAGCTTTCTCAGGAAATCTGTGGCCAGAGCAGGAAAGAGGATCCAGGTGTCCTGAGCTCTTAATATTTAACCTTTCCTCCCCTTCCCCCAAACTGCCTGAGAGCATGTTTGGAAGGATGCCTGCTTGCTCAGATATGGTGCAGACCTTCCTTCTTCTCTTCTCACAGCTGCAAGCTTCTAGGAGTTCCTTATATGCTCAGCCAGAACACGTCACTGTGAGTACGTAGACAGAACGTCAGGACCAGGACTGAGTGTGTGGCACTGAGAAGAGAAATCTCATCTGTGCTGCAGAGCAGGAGCTCGGTTTTGGTTGTGATTCTCTGTACCAGCTGGTCTGAGTAATTACATAACGTATCGAGCCAAGACATCCTGCTTTATGAAACAAGTAAATTCATTTACAACCATCTTTTAAAGCAAAGAAGATATACACTGCATGTCCTCCTTTAACTGCACTACTTTTAAGAGTGCAATCAACAAGCTATTAATTAGCTGGCTAGAATAACAGTCTCAGAGGAGACTGTGCCTGTTTTTCTTCTGCCCAGGACCTGCTCTGGTATCAGGAGGTGATGGGGTAGGTGCTTGCTGTGGCACATGACCTTTCTCAAGGTGTGAACAGAGCTTGCATGGTTGCCTCACACTCATCACAGGATCTGCAGGGTGAGCGCCTGGTTTCCTGATTGCATCTCTGCTGTTTCTCCCCATGCAGACTGGGAAATGTATACGGGACAGGCTCCATACAGGAGAACAGCAGGGCATTGCTGTAGGTACTAACACTAGCAACAGGGAAAGCTGGCACTGTATCACTGCTCTCTTCTTGGATCCAAGAGAAGGTCTCAGTGTAAGGTACCAAGAAATAAGGCCAACCACAGCTACTGTCAGCTCTGCTTCCCCACAAGCAGACACGGTATGTTATGAAGACAAAACCCCAGGGAAGCAAGAACTCCACCAGAGGGGGAACAGGTGGAGGAAACGTGAAATACATCCCAGCAAATCCATTATGGACAGTATTAGCACTTCATCTGCAACGCATGACATCGTATCACTGTTCCAGCTGCTGAATCTTTGAAGTGCCTTGTGAAACTTGTTCAGAACTCCGGAGGAGGATTTAGCTGCTGAAGCTCCCCAACCTGTTTCAGCAGGGGGGCTGTGGGCAGTTGGCAATTATTGCAAGGACGAGGCTGAGGAGCTAATGCTGGTGCTAGCAGGAAGGAGGCAGGCTGACATCGTGGGTTAGGACTCTGAGGAAGTATTAGTAAAGAATAGCCTGTTTGTCTTTTTCCTGTAAAATACAAAGCAAGGATGCAAATCAGCATGCACACACACCTGTGGGTGACTGACTTGCTGGGCTGTTACTGCCTTATCCCTTGCACCTGCTTGCATAGCTGTGACACCCAGATTTGACTCTTGGGGATTTCATGTGCTGTGAAGACACATCTTCTGTTGGGTGGTATCCTTGAAAATCCCCATGCTAAACAGAGCAAGTGCAAAGATAATAAGCGGGTGGGGGCGGAAATGAAGAGGTCAGTAAGAAGGGAAGGGAAAAGCTTTTGGACGCCATTCAGGATAAGATGGGTGGGTAGGGATGGAATGGGAGTATTTCAGAGGAACAAGCCGGGTCTAATACAAGTAGAAGCCTGCCTCTTCTGGGTTTAGTTGGGCCAGGTGGGGATCTAGCCCTACAGCGCAGCGGAGAGAGCAGCTAAGTCAATCTCAGCTTCCACAAGCATATTGTGCCTCTACATAGCAATATCTGAAAGAAAACATTCCAGAAAATTTCTACAATCTAAATAAAAGCTTCTCTGGCCTACTTTAATTTGTATAGTGGGTGTTTTTTATTTATCATGTGACTTGATGCTGCAGCACTCACTCCACGTGGTTATCGCCAGAGCAATGGCAGCAGCGCATGCCACATTTTCTGCCTTTAGAAATACAAAGCCTTGTCTCACAGAAGCTCAGACGTGCCCTGGCTGATGGGAACCGCATCCTTTTGTGTGATGATTTAAAAATAATACATGCAATGCAGAGCAACAAGACGTGCTTTCCCCTGTTCCTGTGTCTTCCTGAGGGCACAGCCGGATGTTTTTAGGCCATGCTAGGGATGGCCCAGGGAGAGGAGCCACATGAGAGTGAGCAGGGATGGAGAAATGGCTAACAGATAGCAGATCTCACTGCAGATAGCAGTATCAAATTATTACTCTGTATACAATAGAGATAGAGGTCTGCTGCAGATTTCTGTGTCATTGCGCCAGTGCTGAGTGATTGTATTGCCATACACTAAAAAAAGATGGCAAGAGGCTATGCTGGTTTGAAACCTGACTCAATGTTTTTAAAGCCTGACTGAAAACAGAAGAAAAAAAGGATGTTGCCTGCATCTGGATCACATTGCTTGGGTTACAGCAAACAGGGCTCTTTTGTACTAGAGGATGCTTGGGGATTTCTGAGATTCCAGACATTGGTGACTTGTCATTGACAAGTGTCTGTATCAGAGACTTCATCTATGGTCGTCATAGACAAACATTCTCAATATTCAGGGAGTTATGCGGTTACACAGAATTTGCTGCTTAACAAAAACTGCTTTGAGAAGTGTTGTGCTGTAGCATGTTCCTTCTTGTTTTGTGGGCCTGGTGCAAGACATGACCAGCCATGGTCCCTCCTTGGGATTGTCTTCCACAATTTGCCAGATTTGAGAGAACAGAAGGATGAAGATGCATTTCTCCTGGCTCAGCTACACAAATTCTTCTGTATATTCAAGTTGGATATTAGGAATGATTTCTTCTCAGAAGAAGTGGTGAGGCACTGGTGCAGACTGCCCAGGGACTTGGTGGAGTCACCACCTCTGGAGGTGTTTAAGAACTGTGGAGATGTGGGACATGGTGTAGTGGGCATGGTGAGGGTGGGATAGTGGTTGGACTTGGTGATCTTAGTAGTCTTTTTCAACCTTAATGATTCCATGATTCTGTGATATTTAACTGTTTCTCTTGTAAGAGGGCTACAGGAGGCTCATCGGAACCATGCTGGCTTGTAACAAGCAAAGGAGCCACTGTCATCTTGGACCTGGGTGACTCCTGGAGCCATCTCTCCCCATGAAGCTGAGCTATGTCATATGGCTCTTGACTTTGTGATGGCTGCTTGTTGGTTTGTAGCAGAACTGGCAAAGGTGGATAGTGCTCAAAGCAGCTTCTGTACAAAGAGACAAGTCAGTCAGGTCCAGGATGGATCTCCAAGACCTGTCACACCAGAGAGTTGAGTGACAAAAGTCTGTCACATCTTGAGGGGCACAGGAATGGCAATGAAGGAGAATCAGGTGAAACTATCAGATAGCAGTTTTTAGAGCCAACAACAGAAGATGCTATTTTTCACAGAACTTGTCCTGCACACAGTGCCAAATGAAAAATCCGAGAGCTCTTAAATAAAGAGATACCATCTTTGGTTCAGGAAATATCTGGTATTTCTGGGGAAGTGTGACTACAGGCTTTCCTGGGGTTTATATCTTTCTTAAGCATCTGCTACTGGCTGCTGACAGAGACAGGATGCCCAGCTATGGCCCTCGGTTTGTTTTTAAGAGAGACCACACAGATTGGCTGCCACTGTCCCTGACAGGTACAACACCCTGCTTCAAAAATCACCATCTTCCCAAAGCTCATTTGCAGTTCCCTGATTGTATGGAAGCTTTCAATGCATAATTCTGCTCAGTGGTGGTGAGGAAGACCCGTCCATCCCAGAAACCTTCATGTTGTTGGAGCGGGATGGTTGTTTCTTGGGACAGGCTTGCAGAGCCACAGGGTGCTCTGTTTCTGTGCAGTGTGGTTCTGAACCATCTAGCCTGGTTCATAATGTGTGAGGGAAGCAGTATACTGCTGTGTTGCTTTATATGTTAACACAGTTCTGGTGCCTTTAGGTAACTGCCTGTTTTGCTAAGCACTGCACAAAGGTTTCCAGGACAGTGCTTGGAAATTTGTTAGAGTCCAGTAAAACCTGTAGGTTGCTCAAAATGGCAACTTGGTGATTGCATCATCCCTGCTCGATATTACCAACACAGATTTCAAAATGAGACTGGTGAAAGAATTCAGAGAACTTCAAATTGGTCATCTTAGTTGCCCTCAAACCTTTTTGGCATTACACTTGCATTGTGTACAGGGATGGGAGCAGGTGCAAGAGAAAGCAGTGTGCTGGGTTTTGTTGGTTCTGTACATCAAACACGTCCAAGACGAGCAGCATGTATCTCAGCTGCTGGTGTCCATGTCTGGCTCTACAGAAATGCTGCTGGATCAAGCTCCAGCCTGTAATCACCCTTCAGAGCCTGCTCAAAAAATAACCAGGTGCTTTGGGAATGTCTGAAGTAAAGCCTCATGCTGGATGGGAAATATTATTTCTTTTCTGTCCCATGATATGTGTATCAGAGGTGAGTCAGCCTTGCAGGAGCCATAAAAGTGTAAGCAGTAGTTTTTTCATTACAAACACTTTCCCCCGGGGAGCAAAATTAAGGCCCTTGTTTGAAAGAACTGAGACCCTTCCTGATGATATTTTGTTTTGAATTGTGTTCCAGTCTCTCAAAGCTGCTGCTCAGGACTCTTTACTCCTTAATGTTTCTATTTTTTTTTCCTTTTCCTGGAGTAGCAATAGAACAATGACTCATTTCATAGGTAATCTAGAAATAACTTCCCTTTTACAAGAAGACAAATTGCAAGCAAGGAAGACACAATCTCTTGGGAAGCTGCGTGCCCTTTGGTATAAATCCAAACTCTCCTCAGGCCATCACAGAGTTGGATTTGGAGGGGGCAGTTCAGTGCATACAGACACAAACTGAGCACCATTAATACATCCCAACAACTCCATCGTTTCCTCTGGGCTTCTGCCACTGTTCTTCACAGGCTCTAAAGACTCAGTCTACACCCTGGTGTGCCTCACCAACCCCTTGTGTTTGGGGACTCCTTAAACACTGGCTTAGAGGTGAGGGGAGCTGCTCTGCTGCCAACAGCAGCTCCCATTGCTGCCTGAAGAGCAGCAGAACTGACAGACCACCACTGGTTTTAGACCAGCCCCTAGACAAGGTCCTGCACGTCTCAGTCTACCACTCACAAAGCTGCAGTGATGTCAGTATAGTGTGCAGGAGGGGTATTAAGACAGGTGACATGATAACCCATGAACCAAGGTCAGATTCTGCTGTGTGTGACATCTGCTAGCAGCTTTAACTGGCAGTGAAGCTTCAGGCCAAGTTGTTTATGTCTGATAGTCTGAAAATGTAAAATTTACTTTATTTACAGTGATTAGTTTTTTCTCACTTTTTTTTTTAATTTTTAACTTAATTTGACAAGGGGGAACTTCACTCTCCAGAGGCAATGGAGAACCTGCTTTAAATATCAAGGAGCCTACAAACATGAACACCTAAGAGCCAAAACACGAACCGATGCTCTTTTTCCAGTACAGCTGGCCATCAAGATGCCCATCATCTGCTCACTGACTCTCAGCATCCCAGACACCTCAGAGCTGTTTGTGAGCATCCACAGATGTCCGTTTAGTTGGTGGCTGAATGACTGAACGCACAGCACCACAAGGGCTGACACTGCCCTGCTCTTGGCACGGATCAGCACAGCTGTGCTCAGCTCCAGTGAGTCACCTCGGTGAGCGCTGTGCTCCCGCTGCTCGCAGGGACCACGGGACTCAAAGGCCACCAGCCTGGTTTCGGTGCCCTGGTTTTCTTTGCTCGCCCGGCGGTTCCTCCCCGCGCCCCACCCCGCAGCGGCGTTAATGATGGGGTAGGGATTGCTCCGGGCTGGCAGGAGGTGTGGGTCACTGTGCCGGGGCAGTGAGCTGCGGTCAGTGGGACGCCGTGACACACTGCCCCGAGCTGCAGCCATCGGGGCTGGGCTGTGCAGCTGGGAGTCCAGGGATGGCCGGGGCAAGGTGCCCTCAGAGAGCTAGGCAGCAGGTGATGGGATCAGTTTCCCAGTGATAAGATTGCTTTCTTCTCCCAAACTCTGGGCCTGGCTCTCTGCAGCTGGGTGTGCAGCTGTGTCCAGCCCCAGTCCTTCCCCGGCCCGGGGATCACTGCCAAAGCCCAGCACAGGGCAACCACTGAGCTCCTCTTTTCCTTTTGAAAGCTTATATAAAAACGATGATAAGCTAAATCTAGATCTATGCAGCAATTATGTGGGATGCCAGACCTTGCACCTGTAGCATAATACATAACAGAGCCAGCTAACTGCCTTGTCTAATGATTGCTCTGAACAGCATACAAATCACATTATGGGGGGTGAGCTGAGAGCCATTTTTCAGCTGAAGCTGATGAGCTTGCAAAGACTTTCTTTGCCCCGCTCTCCCAGACTGCAGGTTTGTCCTCTTCTCCTTGGAATCCTTCCTGTTATTTTTCTACCTTCCTGTCACAGGATGCGACGTTCATTACAATAATAGATCAAACTTTGAGTGGAAAAACTCTGCTTTACAGTTGTCTTTAGGATTTCCCAGTTTCATTTCCTCAACCCATAATGAGCAGGTGGAGTGTTTTCACAGGATGCTTGGGTGGGCAAGAGATGCTTATAAACGTTATCCCACTGTAACCTCTCAGCTGTCGCCTTGAGGTGGGATAGGTCATCTCCTGAGGTACCTTGGGTCAGGAGCTTGGATAACTGGAAAAGACCAGCTCCTGAATACCAGTCAGGCAATGGCAGAAGATGACTCCCACTTTCATAATGGAGAGGACAACTCCTGCTCTCTCTGGGAACTTAAAATGTCCGTCTTGATTTCTTAACCTGGAATGTGCTTTGGAAACCCTGTCTGGAGAGTCTGCTTTGTCTCTCTGCACCTGAATACTTTTGAAGCGTGGTCAGAGGTGTTTCCAACGTGTGCTCTGGATTCTCTGGTGAGAGACACAGGAGGAAGTTTTGAGGTGGAAGAGCAACATCGGTGTCAATTTGTTTGGAAGGATTTTTGTGGACTGGACTTCTGTGGGTTTGCTTGCTTCCTGTTACTCTTATGTTATCAGCATGAAAATATTAAATTATGTGACCAATGTAGCCAGTAAGACTGGCCACAGCTATTATATAACGTCTGGTTGCTGTAAACATCTCCATGATCGTTTCTTTGATTGCAGTGCAAACATATCCTGTGCACAATATGTGGGTTACCAGGTAGATTTATGTCATGACTCAGGATGAGCCACTATCATAAGCAAATGTTAATGAAGGGTGGGATTTTCATTAGTTTCTCTGTATTGACCTATTTCACTTCCTATCCAAGGCAGCAGCTAAAGAGTGCTGGCCTAAATGGATCAGCATTCTGCAGCCCAGAATCGTGATCCAGGGCTGGAGGGAGCCCTGTTCTCCCTAGGGTGGCTGTTCTCATCTGACATTATGACAAATAGTCCTAGGCTCCTTCTGTATTAAAAATAAAAGCCTTGAACTTGCATATTTCCTTATGGAAAAAAATAGCTATCTTGGGATCCTGCTTATACAACTGGAACAACTTTTGTTCTCCACCCCACCTAAAGACAAGCAAAAGGCTTTTATGTTCTCTAGGTTATTAATGAGCGGGGCTTCCTCTGCTGAGAGGATGTTTGGAGCACTGCTCAGGTTCCTCAAATTGGGACAAGTGATCTTATATCACCTTCCCAAGCTAATTGCCAGCCATTAAAAGACACGTTTTTAGTAACATCTTTTGCCAAATTATCCTCTGCCTTTGCCTGCTTCATCATAGCACTTTTTTACAGGTAAACAGCTCTCTGCTCTCCAAGGAGTAGAATTAAGTGGCTTTATGACATTTTAAAAGGGGAGAGACATTAATTTGTGCTCCCTGTTCTACCTTCCGTTTAAAAAAGGAAAATAACTGGGCAGTTTGTAGAGACTGGTGCCCAGAAGGAGATAGTGTGAGATGATCTAACCGATAAATCAAAGGAAAGTTGGATAAAGGAGTGACTTGCTCAGAAAAAGATAAAAATTATCCCCAGCTGAAGGCAGATTCGGTAACAAAGCACTGGTCTGACAGCCAGTCCACCCTTTCCGCAAACATTATGCAGCAGGTAACAGAGCTATGCTCATGAATCATTGCCTTGTTTATTAAAAGAACAAACAAACAAACAAAAAACAAATATCTGACAGCAGTGATGGAGTGACTGAGCAGGCGTTCAGCTTGCCTGCTGCATCCTGGGAAAGCCCTGCACAGCAGGGAGAAGGGAAGAGCACCCACGGCCTGCAGTGCCACGGGAGCTCTGGCAGGTGGGTGTTTTAGTGTCCGAGGAGTTTCTGTGCAACTGAGAAGCAGAAGTGGTTTGGATTTTCCTATGTTGAAGCCTTCCTGTCTCTATTCTCACTTCATGTGTAATTAAGGGATTTTTTTAAAGAAAGTACACCAGAGAAACCCAAACAACTGAGCCCTGCTGTGCATAACACTGGGTCTACCCCAAGTGATGCTGTGGATGAAGAAACATTTTTCCATCTGCCTTTTCTCTGCTCACATAGTAGTCTTTGGCCTTCTGCTTTGCACGTGGGCTAAGGGGAGCTCAAAGTGCCCCACATAGCTTCCAAGTGGGGGGAAGTGTGGCTGCGTGCCAGCTGTGGGCTGCTTGGATGGGGTCACAGGGCTGCAGTGCAAGGGCTGAGCTGGCTGAGCTTGTTCTGCGAGAGGCGGATGCTCACCGGGGTTTGCTGGAGGGTGAGGTAGAGCTCTGTATTGTGAATGCACTGGGAATCCCAGCCTGCACCACCCAGCTTGTGGAGGATGCTGGATCCATCCTACACAGGCGTTACAAACTGCCACTAGCTTTATCACCACAAACTCTTCAAGCTGTGATGCAAAGTCATCTTGGCGATAGCCCAGAATATTCTTCACATTCATGTATAACTACTCCACCATCCCTTTGGATTCTCCACTGCTGTGTACAAGATTTATGCAGAGCATCCTATGTTGTAAAAGCCTTAAGACGGAAATGGTCTTTCGGATCAGTGTTTATGCGGCACCTGGCTTCCTGCCAGTCTGGCCAAAGACTGGAGTCCCTTCATATTTCCACATCAGAGAAAGGTTAATCATAACAACCCTCGGCCTCTTGCATGTCTAGGTGATGAATCCTTCCCACGCCTCTGTAGGACCAGTGCATGTAGGAGATCAGTCTTGGGGTGTGATGCCACAGTGCCCCAGTACTGAAAGCTCACAGGCTGAGAACTCTGAGAAACACTGCCCCTTTGCATAGGTAGGGAAAGTGATATGCAGGGAGGGGAGAAGAACATGTGCATATAACCAGCTGGAGAGAACTGCACTGGTCAGTCCTCTGTGCTCCAACCAGGTGTGTGGCTGCCCTGCATCTCCCCAGCATGGTGTCATAATGATAGCCATGCCATGCCATCACAACCCCAGCAAGCAGCCAGTGGCTTCATCCCAGCACACTGCTCTTGTGCAAAGGAAGCAGCAGCACAGTCAGGAAGCAGCAGAAGAGCCTGCTTAGTCTGCTGAGACAGAGGTCCACCCAACAGGGCCTGGCCCCAGGTGGGAACCTAGTGATAAGTGCTTAGCGCTCACATTGCCCATCTATAACTGCAGCCAGTAGCTCTTTGAAACATACAACTTGCCAAAGTGGGTTAACAGGAACGGTGTAATAGGAGGGATTAATGTCTGGCTATGATCCTGCCATCTGCTATTTCCTACACCTGCTCCTGGTACGTGTCAGCACCAAGAGAAGCAGCACTGACCTGTGAATGAATGTTGGTGCCTGGAAACTTGGGTCACCTTTCAGGTCCTCAGTGTGCTTTAATGATTCCCAACCTTATTTTTTGGCCATTTAGCACCATTTTTGCTACAGTCCATCCACATCCACTTCTCCCATCTGGGATGCAGGGTTACTGTAGCACAAGCAATGGGAAGCCAGCAGGCATGGAATTATGGGATGTGGGCAGGGGCCAAGGCAGATCCAGCGCAGCTGCAGCAGCTCCATCTAGGAGACAAGCCCAGCTCCTGCCTCTCTGTAAGGGTGTGGGTGTTTCTGGGAAACCAAAGCTCATCCCCATGTATGGGAGGTGGAGGCTCAGCTGGAGGAAGGAGAATTTTACAGCACCTGGTTCTGCCTGCACCGCGTTATGAAATGTGCCATGCACCAGTGTCAGCTCTGCCGACCTCAGAAATGCAAAAGTTCTGACTCAACCACTTCCCTTGTTCCCCCAGCATGAGGTTTCCATGCAAAGAGTGTTCTGGTGTTCTCATTTCCTTCTTCTGTCAAGGACTGCAGGAGACACACTTTGCAGGTGTCTTCCATCAGAGCAGCTGCAGTGAGGTAGCTGGGCTGTGGGAGCACCCCATGAGCTAAGAACGTACTAATTGAGAACCTCCAGCCAGACCATGAGTGTCTGATAGGGTTCCCCAGCAACAGGAGGATGGGGCAAAGTGGGTGGCTGGCAAAGTGTTGTGTGATAGTAGGAAGGCTGGGCAAGGGGATTCAGCATAGCCCTGTCTGTAAGGCTGCATCCTCCTCCACTTGGTGGTCTGGTCCCTGCTTCCCTGAGAAAGATGGATGAGATAGTACCTATGGGTACAGGAGCAGGAAGGCATCTGGATTGGAAGGAGTTGGGTTGTTTAATAAGCATGTGTTTTTAGCACTTAGGGATGACTTAGCAATGGCAGGTCCTTACCAGGAGCTTGTCTTGAATGATCCAAAGTCTTCTGATAGATGTTTACTGTAATGTAGAGCATTCTCTATAGAGCAGTTTGCTCCACAGCACCATAAATATTTAGATTGGGTGCTTTACAGGGACTCCAGACAGACAAGTCCTGGTTGAGTGGGTGCAGCATGTGTGATGGCTCAGGTGCCAGAGGGACGTGGACTTGCCCTGGGGCATTCTCAGGGACACTGAGGTTTCCAGCCTTATTACACCATACAGATTTCTCTTATGTTTTTTTGTTTGTTTGTTCTGTAAGAAAGTATAACTTAATTTCTACATTTTATTCTGTGAATTTGGGTGAAGTTCTGTTTTCTGGTTCACTCAATATTATCTGACATGGCTGCACTGCAGTTAATATTTGTTCTCTGGGACGTCTAAAACAAATATTGCATGACTTTATCCCCAGCCCCTCAACATATCTGTCTATATTAGCAGCTCTAGGCTGGTTTAACAGCATGGCTTATCTGCAAATTCCTGTTTAGTTTGAATTTTGCAACTGACACGAAGCCCTGTTACTGTTGATGTCAGAAAGAGCCATGAGCAGCCTGAATGAAAGGGAACATGTCACCACGCAGCCTTTCTGCTCAGTGCTTTTAAGACTCTGCTCTATGTTAACCTGTCTGCACTTGGACTGCAAGCCCCTATATTTCCTGCGCTCTTTCTCTGTGGGATTGCTGGTAATGCTCATGGATCAATAGGGCATTTGTACCCTTCCACCTTCCCCAGGTGTTCCCCTCCATCTGACAGCAGCAAACATGTTTTGAACAAAGCACAGAGGGTCGGCCCACTCACGCTGGCTGGTGAGGTGCTATGAATTAGTTGGCAGGTTTTAATCCAGTAAAGCCTAGTTAACACTGTCCTTGTGCAGTAAGCTGATTATGATAAATAAGCATGCTGTGTCTTAGCAGACGCCTGAAATCAGATCAACCAAATGCAGTTAGACTGGCCAGGAGGCTTTTTCTTTTTTCTTTTTTTTTTGTTTCTTCCTTTTTTTCCACCCTCCTTTGTTTTTAAATCCCACAGCAGTAAGACTGCACTGGTTTTGCAGTGAGCTTCACACAGGACCTGGCACTGAGAGGAGCTCCGGGAGCTCTCATGAAGCCCTGGCAGCTTCCATCTTATCTGGGATGGAGATGGGGGACAGCTATGGGAGCTGCACAACACAGGTAACTGCAGTGAACTCAGTGTTGCTCCTGCAGCCCCATCATGCATGAAGCAGGGGCCAGTCAGAGTGTGTTGGATCTTGTCTTGCAATTTCAGGGAAGCTTCTGGCTTCCTAGAGAGCAAAACATCCTGGCACACTGAGAGTTGCTCTCTGGGATTCCATCCCTGCCCCTGGAACTGCCCCATGCACCAGGATACTGTGATGTGGACTGCTGTCACTGCTCGGCAAGGCCTTTGTGAATGGGGAAGATCATATGGAGCTGGAGCTCGGAGTCCAACCAGCAGTTCTCTGGCTATGGCCATCCCATCCCCTGCAGATTATCGTGTGGCCGTGTCTCTGCAGACACCGCAGGCCTATGGGGAGCGTTCCCAGCACTGATAAGGTCTCCAGAGTAAGAATTCCAGCATTTCATGTCTGAATGCCAGCTCTGTTGAGTGCTGGGGAGAATAAAGCTCCCATTTAGGATATTGCTGCTGTCTAAGAGGCTTTAGGGATTCTTAAAACTCTTGTCTCTCAGGAAACAGTCTGGCTTCATCTGTTGCCAATTAGAGCCACAGGACTTGGGCTGAGTGCTTGCAGCTCACTACTGACACTGTCTACCCCAGGGATGCACGTGGTGGTCATGTAGGGATAAAAAAGGGATAAAACCCTCTCCCCCCACGAGAAGTGCTGATGGAGTCACTGTCCCTGGAGGTGTTCAAGAGAAGGGTATATGTTGCACTGAGTGACATGGCTTAGTGGGCATGGTGGGAATGAGTTGGTAATTGGACTAGATTCTTAGTGATCTTTTCCAACTTAATGATTTTATGATTCTAAGTGGAGAAGTTTGGGATAGACAGGAAGGACCTGGCATCATCTGGCTCAGCATTGGCCCAAATTAGGGCTTCCCATGGGAGCTGGGGGCCAGGAGAGGGCAGTCACCATAAGGCGTGGGGTTCACAATGGCAGATCTGTTGTTTGACCAAACCAGCTCCTTTCTGATTTCTCTGGCCCTGGTGCCATTGTGGCCACTGCACTTTGCCATGATCTTCGAGTTTTGAAAGCCCCAGGGTTATTCTCCCTTTCCATCATTTTTGGAGTGCAAGAAAACCCAGGACACCATCAAGCCACAAGGAAAGAAGGAGAACTGAAACATCTCACTTGTTAGATCTGGTTGCCTCAGGGGTATTAAAACAGTACTGAAATAGGAAGGAGGACACATCCAGCCAGCAGCCGAGCAGGTCTTGTGAGTGGCCCTGCTCTGCTTTAGATGTCTCTCATCACTTGTGCCCCACACTGTTGGCACTGTGGCCCCCACCTACCTGGCCATGCTTCCTCCCCCAGTGCCAGCTCCCTTGTTCACCTCCCTGGTCCCATTCTGTGAGCAGGTGTTGACTCCTCTGTAGTTTTGCTCCCCTGATTTTTCTCAGTTCTTTATGAAACCAGAACACGCATACAGCCAGGCCATCGGGGAGCTGCACAGGCTGCCCATGCTGGGTGGAGAGCTGCTCTGGGAAGATACCAGTATGATGTGAGGGGGCACAGAGTATTTCATTTCTGCATGCTGCCACACTGAGGAGGGACACATGGAGGGATGTGGCTTCTGCAGTGCTTCACTGTACTGTTTCCACCAAGCTTTACCAAGCAGGGAGAAAATGGAGACATCTTCACAGAGTCCTGAGGCTTCAAAGAGAGCTCAGACAACCCTAGGCAGGTGGTTTGTTTGGGATTCCAAAAGGGGCTTGAATGGAAGAGGTCCCAGAAAGGGACCTCTGGGTTTCTGGCCTCAAGTAATCTCCCTTCTCGCCCTTCTTTTAAACACAAACCTGCAGGAGCAGAGGACAGTATCAGCAGTGGAGAATCCCACACCACAGGAAAACTCAGGTCTCAGCAATGTCTGCCTGCTGGCACAGGAATTTCTGACAGTGAACATTGGACCTACTTGGGTTTTGGGTTCTTTGGTGCTGCATTTCTCCAGCCAATTAATTACTATAATGAGGGTGAGGCTTTTATCAGATCCAGGAGGAGAGCAATGGGACGAAACAAAGAGTAGATTAATGCATGAACAATGTTTCCCTATGGAAAGACAAGGGGGGACTCCAGGAGGTGATGTAGATCAGAAGTCCCCATACACAGAGGGGCATGCAGCACCCACCTGGGCTGCAAATACATGATGTGTATACACAAGAGCTCCAGCTGGTTGCTCCCAGAGCTACTGCAGGTGGTGGGGCTGGGGGCAGAAAAGACAGGATGGGTGGGTGGGTGATGAAATGCACACCCTCACCCTGCTGCTGGCTTGCAACACACTTGAGATCAGACAAACAGATGGAGGGGCCTGCTGACTAACCCCACACCTGTCTGCTGAGCCCCACTGCCTGTTTTTGGGCTGGGTGAGCCCCGTGGTGTGGCAGGAGGACACTCAGAGCCAGGCACTCTTGTGGCCATGATTTGAGCCAAATGTAGCAGTGAGGAGCAACTCTTTGGAGTGTGTGATGGTGTAGAACAAAAGCGTGTGGGTGGCTGGGGGTGTTAATGCTGGCAGTAATTCCCAGCTCTGTGACAATGAAGCACTGATTGCATCGCACACGCTGGGCTGGATCCGGCATTGCTCCTCTTGCTGGAAACAACTGATGAAAGCAATGGGAATTGCTATCTGAGATTGCGACTGTGGGATCAGGGACATGACGACACTCTGCTTTTCTTATCATGTTATCTCTGGCTCTTTCCACTACTTGAAAAGTTCCACCCTGGACTCACAAAGAGTACAAAGCACCCCTGAGAGCTGCACAAGCCCCAAGCATCCTTTATGCCAACTGCTGGTCAGTGCTTAGCTGGATATGCAAGCACAGCTGTGCTGGGCTTTCTGTTTGCCTTCAGTACACAAAAGTAATTTCTCCTACTCAGTAGAGGAGACATGAGTACCCTCCCTCTGGCCATTTCATTCAAGGGAAGTAGAGAGAAGCTGAGGAGTGTGGTCTGCATGGAACTGGAGCTGTTTTAACAGCTGTCAGTCTCAAGTGTATGCAGCCATAGCAAATAAAGTAAACCAAATTTCTTCCCTTTTTTCTCTGTTGTTTGAGTATCCAGCTCTGCAGGGCACAAGGAGGTTGGGGAACCAAGAGATACAGGTAATCAGGAGGTGGGGCATCAGAGACATGGAGGACTGGAGGGAGTTGGGGGGGGGGGGGGGGGCACTGCTGCCTACCCAGTACACAGCCCCACCAGGCAGCTCTGCTCCTCCTTCTCCATTTCTCTTCTGGTAGCACATAGATCTTTTTTGTGGGTTCACTGTAGATGCTGAGCACTCCTGCATACTTTCCTTTCTCACTTGTCATTTCAAGTATCAGCTGTTTTGACGGCATGTTACAAATTTGACCTAAAAGTATTGATCTAGTTTACAGCTGGTGCTGCAGGTACTCAGGAGGGGGCCCGTGTCAGTGCTTCCATGGCTGTAGCCATGGAGGAGTTGCATTCCCAGGGGAGCACACCGGCTCAACCCATGAGAGGATGTGCTCCTTCCACCTGCTTGTTTCACAGTGACAGAAAGACAAGTCTAAACTATTACAGACGTGGCTTATTTGCAGTTACCATGCAGTGAGCTGCTAATACATTCTGACCCATGTGCCTAAAGATGGGACAGCCATGTGATCCCTGCGTCTCCAGATCATGTATGTGATTTCATAGTCCTTCAGGCGTGACAATCTGGTCTGGTTATTCCCAAGCCAACCCCCACAACTTGTGCTTGATGACAACATTTCTTGACTTGAAGGAGAGGGAAACTCCACCAATTCCTTTGTAGCTTGTCCCAATGGTTTGTCATTCTTACTTCCAAAAATGTGAGGCTCATTTCTCCCATGAACTTGTTTGACTCTGGTTCCCCTTACAACAGTTTGTGCTGGCCTCACCCACTGTGTGCAGTGCAAGCAGGGCAGTTGAGTGAGAGTGTTTCAGGTAGAATCTGGTAATTCCATACCATTTTCTATAGAACTGCAGCTTATTTTCTGCAGGGAGGTGGTGGGCAAAATATCCTATATTAGCTGGTGAGCAATAGCCTTCCTGACTCAAAAGGCCCACCTCCATGCTTTCTTCGCTCTCTGCCTCTGATTCTGTCACAAGTTTTCTTCTGCAGTTAATTTAGAGGGAATCCCCTGCTGGAGGAAGGAAACAAAAATAGAAAATTCCTTTTTGGGAATATGCACTACGTAACTGATCACACTGTGACTGCATTGTTAGAAGAAACGATTTTGGAAATCAGTCCCACAGAAATCCACAGCCAGAGCATCTCTAGTTCTGCAGAATTAGCTGGCTGGCAGCTGCTGTACAGATGCAGCCCAATCCTTCTGTGTGATAGCAAAAGACAGTGCCTCAGTGTGAGCTGAGTAACTGTCCGTTTTATAAATCCTTTGCAGTGCACATTGCAGTAAAACAACTCTGCAATTAATCACACAGGCAGAAGCGAAATCTAAGTGTGATTTCCGCTCTGTCTCTGCTTCCAGAGCCTTTCTTAAATTCTCTTCTAAGTGCATGGAAGAGAAAAAAAATGTCTGATGAGTGGAAAGAAAGAATTCCCATATCTTCGCGTGTTTGCTGTGCAGCAGTGGGGCTGAAGGCACAAGTGGAGCTATTAGCATTGTACAGTAAGGAAATATCAACACAAATGCTGTGACTAATGGCTTCATCTCCCACTGACCTACGCTTGCTGGAGAGCTAATGCAATGGTATCTGACACAACTGCAATGCACTTTCTCATAATCCCATGTGTCAGGATCGAAACTGGTGTCAGCCATCCCTCTGGTTTGTCTCACACAGATGCCTGGACTTGAGTAGGGAAAGCACCTGCAGCAGAGTCCTTAGTGAGCGCCTACCACGAGGCTGGGCTTCTGGCTGCGCAGGCACATCCTCCTGCAGAGAACCCCATATGTGCTCCCCTGTCCGTGTCAGCTCAGCCAGCAGTGTGGCAAACACTGGGGCTTCTCCTCGTTCTTCTCAAGCTCAGCCTGTCCAGGACATCAATATCTGATGGAACAAAGCGTTTCTCGCTGTATTTTCAGGACTGGCTCCAGGGCAGGTGCCTGTGTTCTCCCTGTCACTGAGATGTATGCAGTGATCTGTTGCTCTCAGTTCTCACCTTCTCACAGATGCTGCCAAATTTTTTCCTTTATCATCTTAATTTCAACTGTTTGTTTTCCACTGTTATGGAAGGCTTTAACTTGAATGTTAAAAACCCCAAACGGGTGCTTTCATATCTGGCTGCAGAGCATCCAGTGCCATTCCCTGACTCACCCCATGAGAAGTATGCAACCCACACCACACTGTCCCTGGGCTCACTGGTGTGTCCCACAGATCTCCACCCATCACCCACAGCCTGCTGCATGCATCCAGTGTGTACCAACCCGGGAGCGTGGCTGTGCAGGCCCCTTCCTGGCTTCCAGCTCTTTTGCATAGCAAAATCAAGCCTTTGTCCTGCTCTGCATCATGGGGCTGGGTTTCCTGCAGACAGGGACAATGCCCTGTTGTTCAGGGCCAGCCTGCAGCCAGGGGCCTTGCTTCCAGCACCTCCCAGCACCATCCCCTACTCCCTACTCACAAATGTGAATACTTTTTGTAGGGAAGGATCCCAACCAGCCACAGGTGAGTTGAAGGGCTCTGAAGCATGAGACGTTGGGACTGAACCCTCTGGGAACAGCGGTCCTTCCTGGGTCGATTTGAGGAAAGCCAAGGGTGGAACATTTGTTTCATGCCAGAGTTCTTGCACCTCTGCTTGCAGCCCTATAAGAGCTCTGGGTCCCTCAGATGGGAGACGTTGGGAAGCCAAGGTAGGAGTGGGGAGCAGATGCTTTTGCCTGCCCTTGGTAATTACTATGGGATACTGCCAAGATGTGCAAACAGCTCTCCTGTGGTTTCTCTCCTCTTTAAACACATTTACAGAAAGTACATAAGCATGCTGACCTTGTGACATGGCAGTTACCATATGGTGCCAGCATATGGGAAGCGTGCTCCCAGCTGTGACTGTCATCCTGCTGCTGCACTACAACACTCTGTTCCTTTTGTCTTCCCACAGGATGAAGGGGAGCCCCAGGAAGCTCTGTCCCTTCCACTCTATGGGTGTTTTTTGGCAGGAAGCCTGTGTTGGAGAAGGCTGTGCAACCCATGTAAAAGTAGGTCAGGGGGTCCTGTCACCATGAATTAACAGCCAGGTGCAGTACCAGGCACAGCCCTGAAGCAGGCTCATGTTATAACATGTATTTTACTCCCAGGAAAGTTGTGGGAGCTCTTAGTCTGTTCCCAGGGTTGTGAGGATTGAAGCAGTATGCTGGGCATACCATGGCAGTGCAGTGATGGGTTTCTCTGGGATTGATCTCTCCAGGTGGAAATGCTCCTAATGGCAAGGCTGCTTTGTGCCTGAGTACAGGTAACCAAGATTTTTCCAAATCGGTCCAAGCAAAGAGCTTTTCAAATTCCTGGTGGAGAAGAGGTACATTATAAACAATCAAAGGCTGTCAGTGATTCAAGGAGTGCAAGGGAATTGATGTTGTCAGGGCTGGTATCCACAGGCTGAGGATGGCCCCAGAGATCCTTCCCCATGAGAGCTCTCCATCCAGGTGTGTTTCCCAAGTGGACTTTGGGAAGGACTGGGGAGAGGCTTCCACCTAAATGTATGAGTAATAGGAAACTGTAGCAAAGCCTCATCCTACAAGCAGTACTGCATTGGGAAGTTTCCAATCCAAACTTGATTTGAGAGAAGTAAGGTGCTGCTCTGCACCCCTGCACATGTGATGGTACTGGTCCCATTCGCTGCTCTTTGGGGTCCTGTTGGTCTCTCAGCCCACCTTTCTTATGGGAGCAAATGCATTGTTCTCTACAGCTACCTGGAAGGAGGTTGCAATGAGCTGAGGATCAGCCCCTTTTCTCCAGTGACTAGTGATGGGACAAGAGATAATGGCCTGAAGTTGCACCAGGGGATGCTCAGTTTGGGTCTGAGGAACGATTTCTTCTCAGAAAGAGCAGTGAGGCACTGGCGCAGGCTGCACAGGGAGGGGGAAGTCACCGTTCCTGGGGGTGTCCAGGAAACATGGAGATGTGGCACCAAGGGACGTGGTCAGTGGGCATGGGGGGATGGGCTGATGGCTGGACTGGCTGACCTTAGTGGTCTCTTCCAACCTTAAAGTTTCTGTAATTCTGTGATTCTGTGGTAACATTCGGATGTTTAACTCATCTTCTCTTAAATGAATGCCGTATGTTATTTTTTACTTCCACATTTACTTCAGCTTAAATACAGTTCTGTATTTTACAGAGTTAGCATGTGATACCCTCCTAATTTGCTGTAAAATGTCTGCAGTTCTGGAGTGGAACACAGCAGAACAAGATCTGTAGCAAGCTGAAAGTGATGGGGAAGCTCTATTTCATAAAGATGCCCAAGTGGGCTGTGCCATCAGAATGATACAACATGGAAGCCACATCCTGCCGGCTTGGCTAATCCATCAAAGAGCTTTCAGTGTTTTCCCTTGGAGTAACAGCTTTAAATTTTAATAAGCTGTAGTGTACTTTCACCGGATGTCATAAGCTGATACAAAGTTTAAATGAGGCTAAGCAAGCGGGAGCCCAGGAGAAATGAGCATGAGACGTAAATTATTTCCTCTCTTTTTACAAGTTCATTTCATTAGGATTGTTTTGGAAAGAAAAAAAATCGAAACACTATTTTTTTTCCCCTTCTCTGGATGTTTTGATGTCAGTGGAGGAAGGCAACAATCAAAGTAGTCACAGTGCAGCTTCAGAGGGCGGACATGCGGGAAAAGTGCCAGCCCCATCCCTGGAGGTGCCCATGGCCTGGTTGGATGGTGGCCTGATCTGGTGGGTGGCACTGGGTTGGAGCCGAGTGGGCTTTAAGGTCATTTCCAACCCAACATTTCTGTGATTCTATGAAGCTTACAACAAACTGTGGAGCTGCCTTGGGTTTGTTTTTCTTCTTCTTGCAATGCTATGGAAAAGTGAGGTGTAATATTTTTTTTACCGTGTGTGATGATTTTGTTTGTTTATATCCGTGTAGCCCACTGAAATGACTCCAAAACATTCTAAGCTAGAAACATGAGCTGCTCCATTTTGAGCTTAAAATGTCATTTCTGTGCTCAGGAGCTGTACTCATTCTCAGGGGAGTGGGCATAGTAACACACACTGTGTGGTGGATTATATTTACGTGATTATACCCTCCAGGCAACAACCTGGTGCTTAAGAAATGAGTCAGTCAGAAAGACCAAGGCAGAGAGAATCAGATTTAGTGATGATAAGATTAGCTTGCAGAAGATCTGGACCAAAGCAACCAGCGTTTCTCCAAGATATGTTTGTCCAAACAGTCAATTAAACTGCCCATATAAGAAAATCTTGAGACATTTGATGGCTCCCTGCAGTCTGAGGAGGCAGTAACCACACGAGGATGGGGATGTGCTGCACTGACAGATGGGGCAGGTGGGCAGGAGCAGCAGCAGATGTGGGTCAGAGCCCAGCCAGGCTTGCGTTGGCCATGGGCAAGGGGCTGAAAGAGGCTCCTGGGAAACATGCAGGGCAAGGGAAGAGAGGGGACAAGAAGGCGAGAAATGCGTGCAGGGAAACAGCAGCAGGAAGAGGAAAGAACAAATGAGAACTGGCAAGTTGATAAAAGAACAAAAGGGCTTTGTCTCACACTAAAGACAGCTAACTACAGAAATACTTTTCCATGCAGCTACCCCAGGGATGGCTGCAAAAAGGAAGATCTTTACACTCATAACTGGTTCCTGCAAGTGCTCATCATTACAGCTCACAAGCATCGTGGCTGTGGAAGGAGAGTGGAGAAAATCAGCCTTGATGTGCAGAGAGCTGGTGATGTGAGGCTCTGTGTGTTCCTCCTGCACCCTGGCAGTGGCTGCTGACAGCAGCTCGCAGCAGCCAGGGGAGTCACGTAGGCATGAGTCAGGTAGAAAGCAGACATAAGGCTGACATTCACTACCAGCCTGATTTTCAGAAGTGCTGAGTGCAGACTACTCCCATTCAGACGGTGCACTGTTCATCCCAGTTCTGTTCTGTGGCAGCAGAGCTGGGAATGTAAAACGGATCTGAGAGATGCTGGGGCTGCAGAACACTGAAATCCAGTTTGTTCTTCCAAAATGAGTGGCTTGTGGCATGCATTTCCATTATCTAATGAGCTATTTTTATTGAAAATGCCCTATCACTTACTAGTTTTTTCACTTGTTCTCTGGAGAAAAAAAAAGGTTCCAGTTCAACAACAGATCACATCTATGGTGCCAGAAGGTGAGGGGGATGATTGCCACGCAGCACAGTCTGTATCTGGTAGCACATTTCACCTTCCAGAATTAGATTTGACCATGGGTTATTCTGTCACGATTGGGACAAATTTGTAAAGGGATGGATTTGTTCATGATCCAATCTGTTCTGTTGGAATTCAGCACTGGTGAGCAAATCGTGTCACCGATGCGATCACAGTGTTGCAGCCTCCTGTTGGCATTGCTCAGCAGACTCCAGACACGGGAATGGCTTCACCCAGCTCCCGGCTGCCATGTGGAGTCCTAGAATCATAGAATGGTTTGGGCTGGTATCAGCACGTGCTTCTCTGACTGCTTGTGCCGTGAGCGTTTTGACATCAGCCGCTCCAAATTAGAAAGTGATGTTACGGGAAACTTAGTAACAGCACAGAAATGCCAACACATCCTCTCTGTCGCCTCGTACTATGCTTTATTCATCCAAAGAATGTCTTGCACTTCACAACCAGCTGGAGGATGAGTGCAGTGCTATGCCCCAGGAGGGATGTGGTGCACCTCGAGCCCCAGATTAAGGCACAGTGACATGTAGGGTGCTTCCTCTGTATCACCTCCCTGGCAGATCCCCTGGGGGACAATTGATCTGCCTTCCCCTGGGCCTCCTTAGGCTTCGTCTCCCTTTTGCTGTGGTTTGGGGTTAGCACTGTGGTTTGTAGGGCATGCACCCAGCACCCAGCACAGGATCTTGGCATCAGCAACTCAAGCCCTATGGATCTGACTGATCCTGTCTCTTGTTTCCAAACAGCATTCACTTATTTTCCTAAGCCCCCTTTTGAACGGTAGTCTCCCCAGAAAGCCAATTTTGCTCTTCAGTGATGCCCACTGAATGGGTGCTTCTCGACGAGTGGGTAATTCCACCTGGGGGGGGGGGGGAGCTGCTTCTGTCCCGAGGCTGAGCAAAGTCCCACACACCCACGGTGGGCAGCAACAATGGGTCTGTGGGAGGTGAGGAGAAGGGAAGAATGAGCTGGGTTAGGGGAAATACAGCCTGAAAGAAAAGGAAAGGGCCAGTGGATCTGAAAGCCCCGATAAAAGCCCGAGACAAAGGACAAAGGAGCCTGGGAGATTACCAAAGGGAAGTGGGAGGAGGAGCAGGGAGAATGATGTCGAGTGGCATGGTGATGATGGATCAATGGTTGAACTAGATGATCTCAGTGGTCTTTTCCAGCTTTTATGATTCTGCAAGTGCTGTATGGAGCTGGGAGTTCCCTGGGTAAGGCAGAGTTTGCTAAACGGCTCAGTGCTCTCCATACATAAGAATGCAGCACTTTCCCCTTTCTTGCTGGGAGCACTTGTCAAACTAAGGGGCAGATCCAGCAGGGAAACATGTCTGTGTCTGTCTGCATCCCCATGGCTATTTGCACACCCACAACAGCAGCCCTCTATGGCTCCCCATCCCCAAGCACACGAAACCATAGAGGTGGCAGGCCGGGAGTCAGAGGCTGGGCATCAGGGCTGGGCATCCAGCACCCTGCTGCAGGAGGAAGCCTCACACTGCTGCTGTTCGCCTGCTTATTTTTGTCTAATAAAAAGGTGGGCATGACTCACTCCATTAAGAAACAAAAGCAAAGCTATAATCTGCTGAAAGGCAGTTGTTTGGAGGCTCAGTGTTAGGTGTGAGAAGGGAGGAAGGTCAGCTGCAGGTCACATCCCGATACACATACACCCCATTGTCACTTCAGGTCCAACACCAGAGCTCTTCCCCAGGGAGTTGAGTTTCTGAGCATTTGCCCCCTCCTTCAGACCGGGGCTGGGGAGAGAATCTTTCCCTCCTACCTCTTCCCGTGTCACTGGGGTTTTCTGGGAGGAAATGATGCTCACTGCCAGCCCCCTCCTTCCTCTAGAGAGGGAGAAGCGCTTGCATTGCCCACAGCCCCTCCATGCACCGGGACACTGAGCAGCTGGGCTGTACTAGGGGAGCAGGGGGGAGTAGGACTGGTTTTCTGTCGAGGTGGCAGGAGCAGGGCTGAGGGCAGGAAGCAGGCTGTGCTCACTCTGTGCTGGAGGTTCTTCCTGCATGACCGGGAGCAGAAGCCCCCAGCTATTAATCATAGGCTGAGCAAGGAGGAGATGGTGTGGGGCCACAGTGAGAGCAGCACCCACACTGGGACCAACACCTGCAACCACCCACCAGCTGTCTGGTGTTGTACCATCTGACAGCCAGTGATGTAGAGCAGGGGGGTCGGGTTAGGGGGGCCCAGCTGGGGGCCGCAGGGGTTTGAAAGAGGAAGAAGTGGAGGTGCTTCGAAACTGCTCGTGGCTTTGCTTCCCATCAGCTCGAGTATTTTTCCTTGTGCAGTCTCCTTCATGCATCTGTGTTACTGCTGCAGGCAGTTTGGGGCAGGGTGGCACTTCCTGCCCGTGGTGGAGGTGAGCATATTTCAGGGCAGCATCAGAATAATAACAGCGTGCTGCTCCTGGATGGCTCCACTGCGACCTTGCCTGGCTGCCATGAGCTTGGCTGGAGCGCAGCCTTTTGCCCGACTGCTTCCAGGGACTGCCACTTCTCTCTCTGATTCATGAAACTCATCTATGAGAAAATAGAAAGTGCTGGATTTCCTAATTCTGTGTATCAGAGTGATGACCTCGGGCCACAGCAGCAGGTTGTGCTCTGCTGCGTTACTCTTCCTCTGGTCTGTGGACACAGTCCTGCAGCCTACACCTTTGCTACAAGCAAGGGGACATCAGATCCCCAAACAGACACCACTTTTCCTGACCCCATTCCCGTTCATCCCCTTTTTGTCGTTCATTCATTCAGCACAGCAGCACTTCCCACCTCGCCCAGAGCTGCCTCCTGCTTTGCTGCCGGGCTGCAGCCCCGATGGGTCCTTGCTGGCGGTGACACACATAGCGGGGGGAAGAATAAAGGGAACTGAAACCCACTACAGCCCAGTGAGAGAAAGCTGCCCCGGTGCTGCCCTCCTTCCTCCCCCTCCTCCTCCTCCTCACCCCCCTCCAGCTCTCAATCACGGCTGAGGAGGGGGAGGCGATGATGCCGATGACGGGGCGAGGCTCAGGCCGATGACTGGAGAATTTTTGCGGCGTTTTTCAGCTTCCTCTGCCTCCCGAACTGACTAACGCCGTCCGCTGCGGGGAGGGGAGGGGAGGGGAGGGGAGGGGAGGGGAGCGCAGGGGAGGGGAACCCCGCCGGGGGGCGGAGCGCGGGGCGGGAGATGCCCATATTTGGAAGGCGGGTGCGTCACTCCCCTTATATGGGCAGTGTCGTCACAGCCCGGCCTCCCATTCATATAAATGCCCGCTGGCGGCAGCCGGGATTCCCTGCTCTGGCTCGGCGCGGTGCCTCCATCCCTCCCGTCCCGTCCACGCTTAGCGGCCCTGCGGCTCTCGCGCCGGCACCGGTAACCCTCGGGCCGCTCTCCCGTCCCGGGCAGCCCCGCCGCGGAGGGTCTCGCGCTGCGGCCGCTATGAAAGTCACCTCCCTCGACTGCCGGCAGCTGCGGAAGCTCCTGCGGAAGGAGCCCTCCCGCTGCCTGGTGCTGGACTGCCGCCCCTACCTATCCTACTCGGCCTCCTGCCTCCGGGGCTCCCTCAACGTCAACCTCAACTCGGTGGTGATGCGGAGGGCCCGCGGCGGGGCCGTGCCTCTCCACTTCGTTGTCCCCGACGCGGCCGCCCGCTCCCGGCTGCTGCTGGGCTCCGAGGGGGCGGCGGGGGCGGCCCGTCTGGCGGCCGTCGTGGTGCTGGACCAGGGCACGGGGCACTGGCAGAAGCTGAAGAAAGACAGCACGGCGCAGATCGTTCTCAACGCGCTGCTCTCCAGCCTGCCCGAGGCCGGGGCCAGGGTCTGCTTCCTGAAAGGTGAGGGGGCGGCGGGGGGCGGCGTGCATCGGCGATGGGGGATTTGGGGGATCGATCCCCGGAGCCCTCCGGGCAGCGGCCCCTTCCCCACTCGCGGTGTTAAACCGCTTATAGGTGCGGGGCAGGGAGGTAATGCCGGGATTTCATTTCTTTTCCACCCACTGGAGGTAAATACCGGATAGGCTTCGCGGGCTGAGTCCAAATACCTTTCCGCTCACCCCCGCCGCGCGTTTAAGAGGAGGATGGAAAGCGAAGAACATCAGGGAAGGAGAACAAAAGTTGGTATCGAGGGAGCGGGGCTGCCTGGGGAGCCAACCCAGCCCCAAGAGCCGCTCGGCCGCCCTGTATGGGAAGCAACACCGGGGCCGCAGCTCGTAGCCCAGTACTGGGGGTCGCTCCTTCGTCCGGAGGTGTTGGTGATGTGCCTCCCCAACATGTGCAGGCAGGGGAAAGCCAGAGTTGCAACTGCGGGGCTCATCAGGGCGTGCGAACACCGCCTTCCTCACGTGCTTTATAGCCTTCGGATTGCGGTTTTTGTTTTCCTTCCGTGTAACCCGGGAGTAATAAAACAATAAAAACCAGCAGCCTGCCCTTTCTCCCGTCCCCCGCTCCGTTTCGCCCGGCAGCGCCTTTGTCCTTTTGCCCTCTCCGTATCCCAGCCCTCCCCCATCCCCTGGCAGCGCGGTGCCGATCCGGGGAGCGCCGAAAGGATTCCCAAAGAGCACCCAAATAGCCCGGGGGCAATGGGAGATCGCGGCTGGAGGAGAAAGTCCAGCAATAGCTCTTAAATTCTGTTGTGGACTTTTATTAAGCCTTTTATCCTAGCAGGATTTCTGCTTCATTTTGGTTGTGGTTTTTTTTTTTTTTTTTTTTTTTTTCTTCCACCCTGTTTGTGCTTCCTGTGGTGAAGAGAGCCCAGAGGGCTTCACCACTGGGCAGAAGCAACTCCAATATGGGGTCCTGGTACCAAGCAGGAGGGAGATGCAGGGCAGTTTTCCACCACGCTGGCGTTGCCCAGTTACCCTCAGATGCTGCACCCCTGCAGGCACCAATTCTGCTGTCACAGGGCAGGGATGCTTGTAGCATGTGGGGCTGGGCAAAATCCTATGGGACCCCATTAAAACAAGGGTGAGGAAACATCTCCAAGATTACCCTGGGAAGTGTGTGGCAATCCAGGAGCTGAATTAAGCTTTGCTGACTTCAAGCCCATTGACTGAGCCTCAGGATGGTCTTTCCCTCCTATGTCCTAGCTCCCCACTTTGAAGTGGTGGCTGTGGGCAGCTTGAATGGGGTGGAGTGTTGATGTAGGCTCTGCTTTGCATCTTTCGTGTATTGCAAAGCCTCTCTCTTGAAAGCCTGCTGACACGAGGCTGAAAAGATTTCCCCCTAGCAGAGCACGGTTTCCTCTCTCACCTCTCTACGAAGTGTTCTGGGTCTCAGGACCAGCAGCCCACAGCTCTGGTGTGACTCATTGCCGGAGCCACTGATTCACCGGGGCTGCAGACCCCCAGGAAGCTGTGGTGGTGTGGGGGACATAGGGTGACACCGGGGACATAAATTACCCTGCAGCAGCGGGTGCTGTGCAGAAAATAGGGACCTCTAGGCCTCCTGGCAGTGGCTGTGCTGCCTGGTGTGTGTGTTTGACCTCTGTACACAGAGTGCTCGCCGTGGGTCAGCTCAGCCCCAGCAGGGCAAGGGATCGTGTGGTGGAGGAAGAAGGGCTCACAGAAAGATAAAACAGTGTATGGTCCCCTGGTGTTGACAGGGATTCTGTTACTTATTGATTAAAAATGAAAGCGCAGCCCCACTCCCTGCGATGAGCAATGAAGTATTTGCAGAGATGACCTCAGGGAAGCTAGGTTGAGAGGAGAGGGGAAAGAAGAGATTGCTGGAGGAGGGGATGAGAGGATGACTCACCATCAGAGCGGCCTGCAAATATCCTGATCCCCGAGGCTTGCAATTAACCATTCAGTGGCCGCATGCTCTGCTGTCCCAGAGACATGGGGAACACACATGCTGACTTGGCTCACACACATCTGTGTTCATTCAAAAGCAGAAACAGCACAGGGTGTAAATGGGGATAATGGCTACTCCTATGGACTGAATGTATTTTTCCTATGCGAAGGTGGTGGCTGAGGGCAGTGGGAAGATAAGGTCAGCCATGCAAAACATCAGGATTTAGAAGCCCACTCTGTGGGAAGGCAGTGTGGGATCAGGCAGTCGGGAGAGTTTCTCATTTTTGTTGGCTCTTCCACCATGAGGGCTATCATTTCATCAGCCCCCTTCACGTTCTTCGTGGTCACACTGCTGCTCAGCCTGTGCTGGTTGAGTTTGGCTGGGGTCATGGGAGGGAAGGTGTGGGTGGTGTGAGTGCCAACTGCACGCAAAGCCGCCCTCGTGCCCCCAAGCATGGAGAACAGCTTTTCATCGCGCCTAATGGGCTTCGAACCGTGCTGTGCTCTTGCAACGCAAGGACCCCACAGCGAGACTGAGTGGGTGACAGCAGCACGTCATCAGTTTGAGCACACATCTGCCCAAACATCACACGCGTATGAGGCACCGGTGTGCGGGGCCACAGTGTCAGAGGTGGAGGCGGTGGGCAGCGCAGGCAGCGGGGCTGTGGGTGCACAGAGCCACAGGGCTTCCTTTGTTGCGAAACAGGGCCCCGATCGGGGCGCACGGCAGCACCGCTTATCAGGGCAAAGCGGTGGCGGATTAATGAATCACACTGCAGGCCTTGCTTGCACAGCCCTGTTTACCTGGCGGTCACGCTCCAAAGGGTTATTGAATTTTCCTGTAGAAGAGCTCTCTGACAATTCGTTTGTGCTCTGAAAAATCACAGGTGGTGGATGCACGGCACACAGCTGACATTTCCAGGCTGTTTCTGCTACCTGACGTATTCGCGTTCAGTTTGATGAGCGTATTCCCAGCCTGGAAATAGGCAACCGTTTAGCTGAGGACAAACTTTGAGTAACGGTGTAATAATAGGATTAATTCCTTTTCATTAGCGGCGTGCTGAATGTAACGAAGGCAGTACTTAACCATGCACAATCGCTCATGTGGGGCCATTGAGCTGTCAAACACTGTCACAGGATTTCATTAGATTTTATAGCGGTTATTTAACAGATTGGTTTCAGTGGGACTGCCTTCATTAATTTGCTGTCTCGTGCGTTGTGGTGAGCAATGATGCGATTGCAAGCGTTCTCCTCTTGTGCCCATGTCTGTTTAGGAATGCAAATACAGTGTTTCTTGGGCTGTCCCAGTGCACGCAGTGAGGGTGGGTTTGGGATGAATTCCGCAGAGCTCTCCCTCCAGCACTGGCAGCAGTGTGTGTGTGTGTGACTGGAGGAGGGAGCTCAGTCCCTGCTCTACAGAGGTTAATGTTTGCTGGACTCAACAGACCTACATGCACTAATGGTTTTCATCTCTACCCACCGGGTTTTATCAAGTTAATAATTGTCAGCAGTATTGGAGGTTTTCCTTGGGTGCCCAAAGCCTCTCAAGCAACCCCACTTCATCGCTGGGGACAGTTTTCTAACCAACCCTGGCAACAGCACTGTCCCACTTCATTACCGGCACCGAGCCTCATTTCTCCTCTACTTTAATTAAACCACTTTTCAGAGGCGCTAACATCAGTGTTTCTTTTTTCCCCTCCTTCCCCAGGGGGCTATGAAACCTTCAATTCGCAATATCCTGAGTGCTGCGTGGATGGGAAGCTCATTTCCCTGGAGAGGAGTGACGTGGAGAGGAACCTCATCAGCCACTGTGAGAAGCAGAGTGCCAACCACAAGCCTGCCTATGACCAGGTGTGTGTCACCAGGGCCACCTCCCCCTCAATCTTATAACACCGGCTGCTTCTGTCCCAGCTTCACATCTCATATGCTCCAAAGGCAGGAGCATGTAAGAGTATGTGGTGCGTGGGGTTAGGGTTAGAGTTATTTCTGTTCCTGCAGCAAGAAATAAGTGTGTTTTGATCACAAAGCCCATTGCAATCAGAGAGTCATAGAGCTGTTTGAAGGGACCCTTAAAGGCCATTTGGTCTAAATTCTAAATAAAACTGAACAGGGACACCACAGCTCCATCAGGTGCTCAGAGCCCCATTCAGTCTCACCTTGGGTGTCTCCAAGGACAGGGCACCACCACATCTCAAGGCAGCCTGTGCCCGTGCTTCACTACACTTAATGTAAGAATCATTTTCTTTATAGCCAATCTAAAATGGCTCTAGAGAGGCTGGCGAAGGAGCTAACAGCTCTGGAGCTCACACTGACATCCCACGTGCCTCACCAACACAGTGGCACAGGGCATGGTGATGGTGGCCCTTATGCTGGCACAGGCTGCCAGCAGGTTGTCCCAGTCCCTGTCCCTCATGTCACTAAAGTTCCTTGTCTGTGCTGCTGGCCAGCATCACCTCCAGCTGGCTTCAAAATGAGGCAGCAGTAGGAGGTACAAACCCTCTTCAGCCCAAAACTGCCCTGAGGGTGCATTCACCATGCAGCCAGGCAGCTCCAATGCCGGCCGTGAGCAGCAGCCCCCTCCCAGGGGACACCAAAGGGGCAGGGAGAGGTATGGGGCTGCTGCTTTCCGGCAGATGGCCCTGGGAGGCCCTGTGGGGTTTCCGTCGGAAGTCACCATGCTCCCACACCCGCCCCCAGGGCTGAGGAAGATGTGTGCCCCCAGATGTCACCCTGTGGTCTGGCTGCTTCCGGGTGTCCCCAGAGTGAGCCCCGTGATGCAGGTGGCTCCTGGCTGTCCCTGGCAAATTGCACAGGGCAGCGGGGGATGGGGGTTCGTAAGATGATTTCTCACCCCTGAGGGCTGGCAGCAGCACTGTGCATCATGGAAATTACCTGCCACCCGCGTCTGTCAGGCGGTGGCTTTTCTTCACAGTGTCGTCACCCGGTTTTTTCACATTCTGGGGAAGGAGGAACTGAGATTACATCTTGCAGAGTGGGTGACTATGTGGTGACGCAGGGGAGGGGGTGTCCCCTGCCCCGGTCCTGTAGTTGCAGTCACAGGGGTTTTACTCTGCCATGGGGCTGAGCCCCACTCTAGGACCCTTCCTGATCTGGGCCTCCTAATGAAAGCCTTTTGGGCCCTCCTGAGGGGCAGGAAACATCCTGCACACGAGGGGCTGGTTCCAGCTTCATACCTCGCAGACGTGGATGAGAAAATGAAAAGCTGCTTCCTGCGTGGGCTGTGCCAATGCAGTGATTCACTGGGCAGCAGTGCTGGGTCCAAAGCCATCATGGGGAAAGGTGGGAGGCTGGGGGCAGGCACCCACATACGCTCCCTTGCATTTTTTCCTGCAACATCAGGACTCAAATCACCATTGCAAAGGCAGTGTCAGAGTTGCATGTTTTTGCTCCTTCTCTTCCAGGGTGGCCCGGTGGAAATCTTGCCTTTTCTCTACCTTGGTAGTGCCTATCATGCTTCCAAGTGCGAGTTCCTCGCCAACCTGCACATCACAGCCCTGCTCAATGTCTCCAGGAAGAGCTCTGAGTCCTTTCAAGACCAGTATTGCTACAAGTGGATCCCTGTGGAGGACAGCCACACTGCAGACATCAGCTCGCACTTCCAGGAGGCCATTGACTTCATTGGTAGGTGCCCTGGGTCCTCAGCTTTCCAGGTTCTCAGCTTCCCAAAAGGAGCCAACGGCTTCTCAAAGAGTGCTGCATACCCACAGCAGTGTCCAAGCCCTTATAGTAGGGCCACAAGTCAGAGGCTCAGAGGTGGGGGGGGGGGGGGGGAGGGAAGGCACAAAAATACAGGGGTGCTGGTTGCTTGATGCCATCCAGCCATTTCCAACGGGGCTGCTGGAGATAATGGGTAACTCAGAGATCAAACTTATGTTGCTGCCTTTTTTGTGTGTTCCAAGATGTTATTGTAAAAGTTCAAACATGTTCATCAACAGCTGCCCCAGCTAGGGGTTTTCAGCAAGGAAGGGGCACTCACAAGGTGTTGGGGAGGATGAGGAAGGAAATACCTCCTTCCGATTGTCACCATGCAGATAAGGCAAGTGGGCTACTCAGCTTTGTTTTTCTTTCCAAAGTTCCAGATTAGTGTTCTTTGACACTGCAGATAGAAAAACAAAGCAAATCTGATGTAAGAGTGCTCTCTAAGACCTTTCTCTTCCTGTTAAAGGACTTCTCACAATTTTCAGGGAAATGATAATTCACTTTTGTCACATTCCTACCCCCTTCTGATAGTTGTTGAATCACTTGAAAATTTCCCCAAAATTTTGAGGATGATTTCAGTTTTCACTTTCTTTAAAAACTGTGTGGTGTAGATGCTGGAGGTGACTCAAATCCGTGTCTTCCTTTTTATGTACAGCAGTTAAATATAACTGGTTCTGGTGGCACCATTCCCCCAGTAGACAAAGACAGGCAAATGATAACTTGCTCAGCTCTACGCTGTTCCAGTGCCATGCAGCAAGCACCACACTCTGTGCATTTCTCCATAAATTGAAGCTTGAACATATTGCTCGAGGCAAGAGACCAGAGGACATCTATTTTTGAACTGCATTTTAGTGTGGAAAGGGCTTATTTTAAGCACGTTCTCTGTAATCTAATAACAATCGTTGTGTTGTGTGAGTAACCACAGAGGCTCCCTGTTGTGTAAAATGGGTGCTTTGCATAAGCTTTTTATATCCTGACTTAAGTCCAAGCATCCTTTAGCCAGGCTGTAATTAGCAGCTGCCCAGCAGTCCTCATGTGCTTTGTACTATGGCCCCAGGGACTCTGCCCAAGGGTGCCACCAAGGGTCCCTCCTAGGATAGCTGATTGCTGCCAACCCACCAAGCAGCAGGACAGATTTCGATTTTAAAGAGGAAACCCTGTTTTTCTAGCAAAGCTGATGAGAGGAAACTCTCTGCAGTTCTTGCCTTTGAAATATGCAGTGGGGTAAGGGCTGATGCTTTGAGCCACAAGCAGTGAAAATGCAGGAATAGCAAACACAAGCACTGCCCAGATATCTGGTGTGTCACAACACTCTGAAAAGCAAATTGTAGCAGAGGAGAAACGGCACCTGGGAAACATTTCCCTAAAACTGGAGGTGGGGCAAAATTGGGATCCGCAGATCCCGAAACAATGTCAGCTGGGGCTAAGCTTCATCTTGGGCTGGGTTTTGTCCCTCCTGTCTGTCTCCATGCCACCTTTGGCACCCAAAAGCAGAGGGTCCTTGCTGATGGGTTGGCTTCTGGACACGTATCCCAGAGTCTTCTCCAGCTCCAACAACTGCTGATGTCCGCATGACTTTCTGTTCCTTAGATTATGTCAGACGAGCAGGGGGCAAGATCCTGGTGCACTGCGAAGCGGGGATTTCACGCTCTCCCACCATCTGCATGGCGTACCTCATGAAGACAAAGAAGCTGCGCCTGGAGGAGGCCTTTGACTACATCAAGCAGCGCCGGAGCCTCATCTCACCAAACTTTGGTTTCATGGGACAGTTGCTACAATATGAGTCAGAGATCCTGTCTTCCACCCCCAGCCCTCCCGTTGCCTCGTGCAAAACAGAAGCCGCCTCTTTCTTTGCAGAAGAACTGACGTTAGGCAAAAATTTTGAAGGCTCGTGTTTCGCCTTCCCTACCTCAGTGCTGAGTTCCGTGCCCATCCACTCCCCTGTCCACTCGCTGAAGCTCAGCCCTATGACGGCTTCTTCATCCTGCTGAACGCCCCGGAGCCCTCAAAGCCCAACTGTGACCCTAATGAGAATATTTCATGAACGTGCAATAGAGAACCTCACTGACTTAGTCTGAGGTGGTCCTCGTGGGTGATACTTCCCATACACTGACTGTGAGGCACAAGTGGCAGGTTTTCTGAACTTTTAATGTTGTTTTGTGAGGTGGTTTTTTTGTTGTTGTTGTTGTTTTTTTAGAAGTACTTTTCTAGGTTTTTATCCAGAGTGTGCAGCCACTACTGTATTTCCAGATTCCTGGGGAGCAATGAGAAATCCATTTCAGGTGTTCTCAGTTCCCACTTTCTTCCCTTTTTTATTTTTAAGAAGAACCTTATTTAAAGTTTCAAGCAATAAACAGCAGCAGTGGGGGGAAAAACAAAACGGGAAGCTCCTCTTGCACCTGAAGAGATGCGTTTCCCCAGCTTTGCTCCTCCCTTGTGCCCTGTTTCAGGGAGCAGAGTGCCAGGGCAGCAGGGCTCTCTGGCTGCCGTTGTGCATCCAGGTGAAAATCTGCTGTCCTGGGCTCTATGGTGTCAGGTACTGACCTCAGTGTAACTGGAGACCAAAAGGACCGTGGATCCCTTCAGGTGTGACATTTCCTGTACTCCTGCACTTGCCTTTGTACTCAGCACGCTTTTAACTGAAGCCGAGGAACTTAAACTATCAGGCTACCCTGCTGAGCTATTATAGTCCCATCTGTTGTTTAAGAACGGCCCTAGAATACTTGAATGTCTCCACAACCCTCAATCGAGTTACTTCCCATCAGGTGACACTGTTACTGCTGGATTTTACACCAAAAAAATAAGATGAGCTTGGCTTTTTGGTCTCTTCCCAAGCATTTCTGAGATGCGTTGTGTGTGGTAAAGTGGTCTTGTCCAGTGTTATGTGGCTTGCTTTGTGCGTGGTCACCTCCAGCCAGCCTTCATCTGTGAAATCTGGATTCACTGCATTGAGTTTTTGTCTGCAGGGAGCTCAGAACAAGCTGCCCTCTTTGTCTGTTGACCTTTTTATCCTTTTTTACATGTAATACATATGGGAAACGGCAATAATTTCCAGAAGATCTTGTGAATGTGAAAGAAAGTCTGCAACAGTTTTTATGGAGTGTAAAAAATAATAATGATAATAATAATAAAAAAAAAACTGTGAGGAAAAGCGAGCTGTTTGTCATCCTTGAGTGAGCCGGAGGTGCAGGAGTGCTGGTGCTGAGGGAGGCCAGCTGAGCACCCCACAACAGCAGCATGGGGTGGGAGGAGGGCAGCGCCGCTGGGAAGGGCCCTAAGGTGCAAGTCTATGGGGGGAGAAGGTGAGGGGGAGGATTTTTTTGAACAGAATGACATGAGTCACGGTGGCGTCACTTCCCAACGGCTGGGCAGGCGCTTCTCTTTTGATTCATGCATCTTTTATATAAGATTTGCCGTCTCGCTGAAGACGAAAGCCTGCAGTCAGAACAGCACAGCCCCCGCTTCCTGCCCCGGCACAGGCAGGAGGGATGCTGTGCCCCAGGCTGGGTGACAAGGCCGTGTAGGTCCACCAGCCACCTGCTGCTGTCACACTATGGGCAGGGCAGGCAGCCAGCCTGCAGTGCTCACCTGCCATCAGAGATGTTCTGGTTTTTTATTTTTTATTAATTAAAAAAAAAAAAAAAAAGCACTTGAAGCCCAGCATCTGAGCCATTTCACACCTCATCTCAGCTGGAAGTTCTTCACCTTGCTCTGGTTTATCACTGTGGCATGTTTATGACCCATACATCTACACTTTTGGGTTGACATCTGTGCCCCGTGGGGTTAATCTCTTTGTAACACCCTCTGACAGCAAACCTCACAGGTGAGGAGCTGTCACCAGAGCCTTGGCTTTCCTTTGCACGTTCTCAGGAAAATGGAGCACAAGAGCCTGCATGTGAAAAGGTGAGGTGACTGATGTAATGGAGTAAGAGCAGATCAATTCATTTTCTAGAAGACCAGTTTGCTTCTAAAGGCTGAAACTGATGATGCTTCAAGCACAGGCAGTGCCCATTAAGGGGCATTGCTGGCAGAGCTGAGTGCAGCAGCTAGAGGAGCTCGCAGGCCAGGTGGAGCAGGCAGGTAATTAGCAGAGAGGGAGGGCAGCTGCTGGGTATGGAGAGAGGCTCTGCTGTTGGGCTGCAGTGATGTGTTGGTGGATGCTGTTGGCAGAGGGAGGTGCTCAGCTGGGGTTCTGCAGAGATGGAGAAAGGAACCTGAGGCAGAGGTGCTGCACCTGGCACTGGAGCCTGAGGTCTTAGCTTCTGCCCAGCTTTGATTCCCCTCTGTTTGGCCCTGACCTGCATCTTCTCCCTACAGGCTGAAGGACCTGCACCTATGTAAGTGTTTCCCCCTGGGCTCTTGCTGCCATTTCCTTTGCTGTGTGTCAGTGTTAGGGTGGGACCTCATGCCCAGCCTCATGGATATTCCTTCTCTGAGTACACTTTGCAGCTATCCTGTCGCAGGGTGTAGGGAGAAGAGCACCCCTGAGAGTGCTTTGTGGGTTGAATGCTGATCAGATTCACCTGGCTTGAGCCAAGGGCTACTGTAACCTTCGTGGGCTTCTGTTTTGGGCACCTGGCTCCTGGGGTGAGTGTTCAGATCAGACAGATGGACACAACCCCAGGCGAGCTGGGAGTGCTAGAGCTGAAGGATAGGCTGACTGTGCCTCTCAGGTAGCTGGGCCTGGAGAAGGGATGTCAGAAATGAACTGCTGATGGTTTGGTAGAAAATAGGGACTTAAGTAACCCTAACAACAAGGTGGATGCCAAAGCAGTGTGATTTTTAGACATCTGAAAACGTAAGGGAAAGATGCTGTACACTCAGGCGAAGCTTTGATTAGACTTCTTCTCTTATGATCCCTGAATCAAAAAAGACGAGAAGAAATAACACAGCACAAGGGGATTTTTTTAGGTACTGCTGCCCATGTAACTTCTGGGTCAGGGCTGTGCTGAGCTGTGAACATCACTCATCTTGCCCCACTGACGCCCCAATGTCCTGAGTATTCTGGTGTCATTTAGGAGCTGTCTCTGCTGCCTGGTGTGGGCATGTATTGAAGAATGATTGTGCCACTTAGCTTTAGTCCAGAGCTTTCTAACTTGCAAAGAGCAGCACTGTTGCTCATTCCATCTCTGCTTTGCTGCCTTTCCTCTCTGTCTCTGAGACAAACAAACCTCTGAAAAACCTGCCACAAAGAAAAAATATCTTGATGCTTTATGTGGTGGCAAATCAGACTGTGAAAAGATCTGGGGTGGGGGCGGATGGGTGGGTGTTGTCCTCAAGTGTCCCTGTCTTTGCTTTTAGTCCTCGTGATTCCTGGTGGGATTTGCAGCCTGTGCTGTTTATGAAGACTTCTCCAAACAGCAGAATCTATCTTGTGGCAGAATCTGTGCTTTGCAAGTACCCACATACACTGTATGTAGCTCTCCTGAACTCCTGGCCGCACAGACTGGGGGCATAGATTTAAGTCTGACCCATCATACTCAAGTAAAAATCGCCCACTTGTGTGCCTATGTTCAGACCCTGAGCACCACTGGGTCAGCACTGCTTCTTAATTTCATCCTTCCTGGCGATGGGATTTTCAGGAAACGAAGCCTGAATGAACAGGGCATTCCACAGGCATTGGTATTTGTGTGTTAAAAACAACACTTGCCTTGCAGGGAAGTCAGGGGACCAAATGTGCCCCATTACAGGGCTGAAATAGGGGAAGCTGCAGGTGGGGTGGATCTGACCCTTCGTCTCCACTTTTCACAGCTCTGTGCTAATTGAAGAGGAGATGAGGTGCCAGCTCACTCTCTGGAAAGAAAGCAGCAGGAACCAATTTCAAGAGCCACATAAATATGGAAGTAGGATTTTTTTGGTGTGGGAGGTGTTACCAGCACCACACATTATGGTTCCATGGCTTTATCACACCGTAGGCTTTTATCGAGACATGAGTAAGTTCTCTAAATAAGGAATATGAAAATAGCTTGTGAAATAGGTTGAGTCATCAGAGAAAATCAAATGAAGCTTTGACATCAGGGCCTCAGTTGTAAAGTCCTACTGTGTTCTATAGTTTGCATTATAAACTATGGAGTCATTTCAATCTGTTTACTTCAGCTTCAAAATGCAAAGCACTCTGCCATCTCCCTGACTGTCAGCTTTACCAAATGGGTGCATTTTTCTGCTGCTGGTGGTGCTGCTTCATCTCCTGCCCATGAAAACTTGCAGAGAATGTAAAGGTTACTGAGAGAAATGGCTTCTGTGGATGGAGCTGGGATGCTTGGCAATTTTTTTAGATTCCTCTTGTTATTAAGGAGGATTTATGGCCCCTAGATATCCTTTTCAAGTACTAGCTTCCCTCGTGGAAGTCCCTGGCTGTTGTTTGTAGCTTCTGGCAATCCGGAATTGGAAAGAGGGCCATTTTCCATGCTGTATTTTACTGAACTACTCACATCAGTAAAGTTATTTACATGAGTAAGAATTCATCAGGCTTAAGTCTCCAAATGAACCGATGGTGTAGTTTTTCATCCTTTCTCTCCCTATAAATGGGGGTTTATTTCTGTCACACAGATACTCCATTTCTGAGACTCCTTTGTAGAACAGACAGTGGTTGCTAGTGAGTCATCCCTCCTATTAAATTGCCCCTCCATCACGAGCTGCCTGCAGGCGGTGCTCGGAAGTCCATTGACTGCAGCAGGAGGATGGCTCCCAGACACAAAGGGTGCTGGATGGAGCCCTAGGTGAATTTTTATTTGAAATCTGTATTTTAATGAACCATTTGTTCTTATTGGAGCTAGCATCACTACTGCGTTGGAATGGAACATTGAGGTCTACAGGACTAAAACTGGGACAACGGGTGTATCCTACCTACTATAATGCCTCCAGTCATGTTAAGTTAACTGGAAAATCAATTGACATGAATTCCAGCATGACCATTAGCTGCTATCCAGCTGAGCCCAGAGAGCCTTGCCAACAAGAAGCAGATTTCTAGCAGGGATAGAGCAGAGCTATGCATGTTCATCTCCTAGAGATGCTTTCCACCCGTGGTCTCCTTAGCAATGTTCGTGTTGCCCCAGGCAATTACTGTGGCTAACAGACAGCCCAGGGGTCAGGTGCTGTGGGCTGGATGTGGGCTTTGCCCTTGGCTTCAGAGGGCGAGTGATGTAGTTGGCTCTGTGCACTTCTGCTGGTACAGTTATTATTTGTCAAATCCTAAACAAAGTGAGAGAGACCTGAACTGACCATGCTGACCAAGAGGATCCCTGTGGTACACATAAAAGGATTGTAGCAGAGAACTGTTTTTTCCTCATCAAAGCTCATTTCTCCTGCAGAGAATGTTACTGCTCTGCAGATCTTTGCTGTTGTGGCTCTGCTCATGCAAGAAGCCTTTTGCTGCTTGAGTGGACTTGAATTTCTTTCTAAGCCCTTCTCACAGGCTTACCCATATGTCTCTGCCTTCTATCAGGTATAGTGATATCGATCTCATCCTGAGAAATGCATACAGCTTTTTTCACATGTTTGCAGTGCACCTTTGGGCAAAGGATGCCCTAAACGCAAAGTCTTGTTACCATGATGTATTTACTGTATTTTGTGGTTAGGAGGCCATCTGTTCTATAGTACGTATTTGTTTTTTCCTTAGGCTGTAACGTTGCACTTAGTTAAGACCAACTAGAGTGGGGAGGGAATGATGACAGCCCTGGGTGAGTGACAAGAAATCAGTGCACTACAGAGTGCTAAAGCCATGGCTCGGATCTCTGAATGCAGCTGCAAAGAGCAGATGGCTTTCTGGCCAGCAGCACAACGGATTGCATGCAGGCGGTTATGCCGAGAGAATCGTTCAGGGGCCACTGGTGGGGGAGCAGGGTGTGCTGTTCTGAGTGCTGCCAGATGATTCTGGACAGGTGGGATTACCAAACCCTGCTGCGAGTGGGCTTGCTTTGCTGGGCATGTCTGACATCTGAGGGGAGGTGCATGAGTGTGGGAAGGCTGGGAAGGAGGGGAGAGCGGAAAGCTTCTGTGCAAGTGGCACTGTCCTGCTTGGAGCTTATGCTCGTGGCACCTTGGGGAAGTTGGTACATCTGTTCCCATGATTGGTTGAGTTGCAAAGATGTCTCTGCTGATTGCAGCACTATTCTCTCTGTATAGGAGAGTAGAAGTGGGAGAAGCAGAGAAGCAAACCTGTCTTTTTTAATTGTTCAGTGGAGGAAGGGGCAGGAAGGAGAAAAACGAAAACACCACCAAATAATTAAAATATATATATATCACTTGGGTTTTAACCAATTTAAAAGGTTTTAACCCACCAGCGATGTGAAACAGTGCCAGAACTGGCACTGCTTGATCCGCCTATTGTATCTCGTGTAAAAATATTAATTAGAGTTGATTTCATATTTTGAATTGCTGAGGAGAAACCATCACGGAATCACAGAATGGCCAGGGTTGGAAGGGACCTCAAGGCTCATGAATCTCCAAGGGATGTCACTGCTACAGCCAGCGAGCTGCGGGCAGCTGCTGATCAATAACCTGCGGCCGTCTGTCCCTGTACGGCTGTCCGTCTGTCTGAGCACCAAGCCAGCAAACTGCCAGGAGGCGGCGCTCAGCGCTGCGCTGTGATGGTGGCTGAGCTGCGAGGCTGGCGAAACTCGGCGACAGCGAATAGCTTCCTTGTGACGGCAGGGCAGGAGAGAATGGTGGAGGGAGCTCAGCAGGTATCCATCCCTGCTGTACCTGTTGTAAATAACATCTAGAGCATGTTGGTTTGCTTCAGCGGCAGTTTCTGCAATTCGAGCCATTTGAAGTTTCTTGGCCTCAGTATTCATTCTTGTAAAGCATAAAGAGAAACTGGGTTAAAAGGCAGGTCTCCCAAACCACTTCCTACGCTACAGCCTTATCGCAGCCTTCTAATTCCTCTCCTTGTTTTGCCCACAGCATGGTGCACCTGTGAACCGTATCGCCTTGATGTCACTGCCCTTCCCTAGGGGCCGATGCCTCCTGAATTGGAGATAGCAACGTGCTACGTTCTGCTACTTAGGTACGTTAACGGTGCCTTACGTAATGGGGTTATTTCATTGGTAGCACCCAAACGGGCACACTACTTGGAGACTGTAGGCTTTGGGCAGTCAGTGCTCCTCAGCCTTCGCTTTATTTCAGCAGCTTCTCGAGGAGTACGGCCGGGCTGTCGCTCACGTTCCATGCTGCTCACGCCGGCTGAGGGCGCGCCGGGCAAAACGGGGCGGAAAAGAAGCAGAAAGTGGGCAAAGGGCCCCGAGTCTCCACTGAGGCGGCTCCGGCCGTCGCAGCGCCCCCTGCAGGCGGGCGGCCGCACCACGCCAGCTCTGCGGCGCGGCCCTGGCGCGGCCCCGCTCGCCTCGCCACTTGCCTTTGGCGCCCAACCCGCCCCCCAGCGGGAGAAACCACGTTTCCGAGCTCGGTGGGGGGATTCGTGAGATGAGAAGGGCAGTTTCGAACAGCTGTTCCGCCTCAGAACCCGTTGAAAGGCTAAAGAGATATTAAAATCGGTTAAAAAAGGGGCAATATTTTAGCGTCCGTTGCCCGGCGCCTTCTCCGACCGGAGAGGGGTGCGAGTTCTTCTCCGCTCTCCCCCTCCGCCCCGTGCCAAATGGTTCGCGCCGGGACGGGCTAGGGGTGGCTCCGCCGCCATTTTGTTTCGTGAGGGGTGAGTGGGGCTCCGCGCCGAGCTCTGTGTGGCGGTCGGAGGTCGGGAGGAGGAGGCGGCGGAGGCCCGGGGTCGCGCCGAGCCGTCGTGCCGGGAGGAGGCGGTGCGGGCGGCTGCGCGGCGGCGGCAGCAGCAGTAGTAGCAGGAGGCAGCGGGGCGGCCGCCTCCCCCATCCTCGGCAGCCATGTACATCAAGCAGGTACGGCGGAGGAACTCCGGCCGCCGGCATCGCGCGGCCTGCTGCGGCCTGCCCCGCGCAGAGGGTAGGCGGGGGCAGGAACGGGCACCCTACGTTCGGACTGTGTTTGGAAGCACGTGTTGTGCGTGGGGATCAGGTTTTCATCAATTGTTTGTCGACATGGGAGTGTTTGCAGGTGCCTTCTGGTAACGTTTTAGTACATCTGGTTCAGATGCGCATTTAATATATGATGCATGTTGCTTTAAATACTTCAAATAAGAAAAAAATATATTCTACAGACTTGTACTGCACAAAAGTAAACGGCAGTAAAAATGCTCGTAGTCTTAGTAAGCCCAAATGAAGTCAGAGTTAGGTGCACCATAAGCACTGGTGTTCTAGGAGCTATAGAAGAGCACTGCAGTCCAGCCGGCTGTTGGGCAGGATGGTCCTTTGTGGGTCCCTTCCAGCTCGGGATATTTGTTTGATTTGAAGTCAGACACTCTCTAGAAAAACCTGCATGAAGTGGGGGAAAATGCTTTTGGGAGTCTGCCAGTATTATTCTTCAGAAGCATTGCCCTGGGTATGTGGGTGGAAAAAAGTTGTAGCTCTATAGCAAATAATGATTGGTTTTTCTTCTTTTTTGGTAGAGCTACTCAGGTGTTCTTGAGAATAAAAGATATAAATTATTCCAACCAGAACACTTTTATACTAAGCTAGCCTCCCAGATTTTTTTCCCATTCTTTTAATTTTTATTCTTGAAATCTGCTGAACTGGGAAACAGAATCGTTCACAAGCTTCTTACAGTTTTTCTTTTATAAACTGGAATGAATGAATGTGGCTGCTGTTTTTCCTTTTGAAAGCCATTGGTACCGAGGCAGAGCTTACTGTTGCTGTGAGGATCTCCCACGTACTTCGTCCAGTATTTATATGGTCGGGGGTCAGGTCCTCTGTGAACAGCCACAGTGTTTGAGTAGTCATCAGCTCAGCCAGTTCACGGTCCAAAACCTGCTTTCTATACTTTGATCCAAATACTGAAATCCTTGATTACTTTTAGTAACGTTACCTTATATTTAAACCTGAATACAGTGCAGGTACAGAATTTCATTTTGCTTTCTAAACTTAAGTGGTTATACTGTTGAGAAATCTCATAACGTGTTTTGCTCTCTTTCTAGCCAGTACTTCTTCCTTTATGTTAGTTTTGATGGTGAAACATCAATGATGTTTTAATGAGATCTGGTGGCAAAAAGCTAAGGAAGGGCAGAAAGACTGAATGTCAGTTCTGGTTCATTTTTAAGTGGTCTTTCTAAAAGGTTTGCAGGTTTTCAGGTGGCTGTTCACATCTTTCTGATGTCAGACTGAGCAGAGGAAAGCTGATCGAGAGTCTTTCAGCACAGCTTTGATGATTGAAAAGGGTTGATTAATGCTGAGCTATGCTGGAAGCTGGTTTTCCTGCTACGTGGAACTGAAGTATTTAGATGCAGGCATTGTAGATTAAAATTGGATAGTTGTACTTCTAGACTAGTACTTGCTGCATAGCTCTCTAGCCAAATTGTGTAGGTTGTATGTGTTTGTTTAGGAAGTGAATTCAACAGAACCAGTGTTTCTGCCTTTCACTTTGTTTTACTGTGCAGCCTAAAAAATAAGTCTGTCTTGCTCCTAGAATAGGTAAAGTCTGGTATCATGTGTTTGCAGTTTGTAACTGCTCTACTTGAAGAATTGCAAGTAGAGTTGTTATGCTGAATGTGGATAGTGTTATCCTAATGGGACGGATTTATAATCATTTTATAAGTGCTTGTTAACATGGGACGGTATCTTTCCTGTATGTGATATTTGATGCAAATGCTTCTCTTAGTGTAGATTGCTATGAAAAGGAGCTCTCTTGTTCACCGTGCTTTGACCTAGATATTACCAGCATCTTTTATGAGCAGAGAGAAAAATCTGTCCATAAAATGGTGGAGGGCCAAGTCTCAGAATACAGGATGCTGGTCTTGAGCTCGAAAGTTGACAGCGTTAGGGAAAAGATATCAAGTGTATCATAAGTGATGTGAGCATTCTGTAACATCTTCAAGTTTAGAAGGTGGTTAAGAGCAGAGGTAATTCTGTCGCTTTACTCCATAGGTAATCATTCAGGGCTTTCGAAGCTACCGGGACCAAACCATTGTGGATCCATTCAGCTCAAAACACAATGTCATTGGTGAGTTCCAGTATCTGGTTTTTAACACTAATTAAACTTGCATCAGATCATGGTCAAATTACTCCTTAACAGTTTGTTTATGTTCTTTCTACATCTGATTACTTTTCTGCACTGGAAGCTGCTTTACAGTCATCTGTTAATTTCACAAGGTGTATTCCAACATATTTACAGCAAAGTATTCTAGCATTCATTTTTACTGTGACAGCAGAATGATTCTGTAGTAATTGAGTGAGAAGTGAACTGTGATCACCTTTATGTGTGCCCAGTGTTTTTGAAAGGAGAGAAAGAAACCTAGTTTCAGTGTTGTTTGCCTTTTTAAAATGGTAATTCCAAATGTGCTGGGGGGTGAGTGAAGCTGAGGGGCTTTGAAGGCGGTAGCAATAATTAATGCAGAGAGCATGAAAAGCCTGGGATGTTCCTTTCTAGAAGGGAAGCTGTTTTGAAGTTATACAGCAAATGTTGGTCTTAAAGATGAGGCACTGAGCCTCACTAAAACATCAGAATATTCTTAAACCTTAATTTTTTGAATAGAAATTGTATTTTTCTGGTCTTTTTGAGACATTTCTGAATTTGCATGTGGATTGTTGAAGTTCATTGATTTCAATTTGTAGCTATATACTTTGTGTTTTAATTTTCAGTGGGAAGAAATGGATCAGGAAAAAGCAACTTCTTTTATGGTAAGGATTGATTTCTTTATAGAATATTGAGATAACGGTAACAGTGGCGGCTTCTTTTGTTTGTTTTGTGTTGGAGTAGATTTACCAAATGTTCTTCCTTAACAAGGAGTGGTTGTGACTTGACAAAGATAAAAGATCCATCTTAATGCACATATTACTTCAGGTTTTTCCTCACTACTCGGTTTCTCTTAAGAGTCTTCTAATATTTGCAGTTCCAAAAAGGGATCTACAAGAGGAAACTGATTTCCAAATATTACCCACGCTGGAAACTGTTAGTAGTATTTACAGTTACTTCAGATGTTCTTAGTGGCTAAATTTATGGTATAGCTTTTAACACATGATTATGATGGGGATTTTGTGGAAGTGTCAGTGGTGGAGAACCAGAGAGGCACAGTGGAGATACTAGATGGTAGCTGTATGAATTGCTGAGTGCCAAGTATTTTACTGCTGTTTTTAACCTGGCTTGTGACTCCTTGCTTGTTGAGTCCTGTTAATGCTTATGCAAAGAACAAATGGGATATTGACAGTGAGAGACTGGAATTCTAGCATACAGCTGGCTGAGAGATAAAGATCCAACAAATTAAGTTTTTTGGGGAGTGAGGAAGAGAGCACTGAGATACGTGATTGTACTGTGTAACAATATGTTTAAGTTAGAAACTGCTGCATATCTGCTAAAGGAAAGGATAAATCTTCTGTTTTATTTTTTAATTTTATTACAGCAATTCAGTTTGTCCTCAGTGATGAGTTTAGTCACCTTCGCCCTGAACAGAGATTGGCTTTGTTGCATGTAAGTGGAGGTGTATGACAAGAAGACAAAAGAATGAGCTCGTGCATTTTAGTCTTAGTACAAAAACAGTGAAATGCTGGCCTGAAGTTGCTTTGGAAGCATTTGTAAACTTTTTTGTTACGTTTGTTGCTTCCCTTCAGTAAAAGAGAAGCCATTACAAAGTAATACATTATTATATAGGCGGTTGACGCGTGCGTGTGAATGTCTGTCCAGGATTTTCAGAAACAAAAACGTGTGTAGTGGGTCTTGTGTAGATACTCCTGACTCTGAAATGTATGGAAGGAGATGGGAAAAGGGGATGTGGATGGACTGGATTCCCTCATCAGAAGGTTCTCCTGACCAAAGTCCTCTTGTTTCTTAGGAAGGTACTGGGCCTCGTGTTATTTCAGCTTTTGTGGAAATTATCTTTGACAATTCGGACAACAGGTTACCGGTAAGTGAACTGCTTCCCTTATGGATCCTCGCTTCAGACTCACGTATCTCAGCATTATAAAAACAGTTGGGGTGGGAACTGCTTTTGAGTTAGCTCTGGTAAAAAGCACTGTAAACATTCTGGATTAGTTATACCTACTGCAAGCACTGAAATTTACTGGACTTTCTTTTCTTGAGATTGATAAAGAGGAAGTCTCACTTCGCAGAGTCATTGGAGCCAAGAAGGACCAATATTTCTTAGACAAGAAAATGGTGACGTAGGTACTTCTTTCCTTGAGCTGAATAAGCTGGGTAGTATTTCTCCAAAATTCTGTAGTCATATCAAACTCTTGCATCTCTAGCCTGAAAGAAGTAATACTAACTTAGTTGTATAATACAAGTAATGATAATTTGACAGCATTTGCATCAGTCCTTGTGAAATAGACAGCAAGATTCTTTGGATTTACAGTTTAATCCATTCATTAAAGTATGTTTAACTCCTTGTTTAGTATTTTTGGACTTGTTTTAAAATATAAGAGATGCCAAACTTTAGATGTCTCAAGGAAGGGTAGGAAACAACCTGCCTTATTTGCCTCCTCTTTGCAGTGAGGTGCTTCTTTCTTCATCTTTTTCTTTCCCCAAGACTATATTATTTTTGGGTGCTGCCTTCCCTATTCCAGACCCCCACTTTCCACCTCCCCCACCTTTCATTTGATGGTGAATGTCACTTTTGCTTTAAGTGTCTTTAATAGATTCACAATAATATTTCAGGAAAAACGATGTAATGAATCTTCTTGAAAGTGCTGGATTTTCTCGCAGTAATCCGTATTATATTGTCAAGCAAGGGAAGGTAAGAGTCTTCTTCACATAATGGAAGAAACAACTGTCAAAAATTATATGTATTCTTAATGACAAAGTTGAGTTACTGCAGTAGAATGCCAAAGCTTAAATCTTTTCTTAGTTTGTAGGGAAAAGAAAAAAAAAAGTGAGTTTCATCTTGATTTTGTGTGTCTAATGAGTATTCTATGGTGTGACTTGTTTTATTATTTTCTTTTTTAGTGTAATGGTGTGATTTTCATGGAGGCATTTAAACTGACTCAGATAGCATCAGGATTTAAAAGGCACACTTAAGCTTTTCTAAATGTATTTTTGATGTGGTAAAAGTCTCTGAAGTTTGTATAATACTGGAACTTGGAGTTTCAGCAAAAACTGGTAGCATTTGAGAATCAACAAAATTAATTACAAACAGAATCCTAGCTATCCTAAAGTAATGGTCTGAAATGGAAAGCAGCCTGGTAGATTCCTACACATCTTAGCTTGTTTGATCTGTTGTACTAAGCCTTATCAGAGAAGGATATTAAAATCATAAATCTTGAATTGTCAGATCAACCAGATGGCCACAGCTCCTGACTCCCAAAGGCTGAAGTTACTAAGAGAAGTGGCTGGTACCAGAGTGTACGATGAACGTAAAGAAGAGAGTATTTCACTGATGAAAGAAACAGGTAAGAATACCTGCTGAGCAGTGCTTCACCTTTTCTTTTTCTTTTCTGTAACTTGACAAATAATGGCTGTAGGAGACAGAGTAGCTTTAAAAGTTGGGAATGTGTTACAATGTTTAACTGAGCTTCTTGGCTTGTCTTGTTTTTTAAAGAGGGTAAGAGAGAGAAGATCAATGAGTTGTTGAAATACATTGAAGAGCGGCTTCACACGCTTGAAGAGGAGAAAGAAGAGCTGGCTCAATACCAGAAATGGGATAAAATGAGGAGAGCATTAGAATACACAATTTATAATCAGGAGCTTAATGAAACGCGAGCTAAGCTTGATGAGGTAAAATGCTTTGTCTACTACTAAATATAACACAAGACATTCTTTTGCTTTTTACTGATGTTTGCTTGCATTCAGTGTTAGAATCCCGCAGTTGTCTTTCATCAGTTCAACATGCTATTCTTGCATTTCTGAAACTAGAATTTTACTAAAGCAGAATCTTGCTTGTTAAGCTACTTGCTGTATGATCCTGCAGCTTTCTGCCAAGCGGGAGACAAGTGGAGAGAAGTCCAGGCAGCTGAGAGATGCACAGCAGGATGCTAGAGATAAAATGGAGGTAAAAATACTTAATAGAGGGGCTTTTTAAGGTTCTTCCTTTACTTTGTATTGCTTTATTTTTTTCATAGCATAAACATTTGATGTAAATCTAAATTTCGACACAGAATCCAACGTTCGTTGACTTGAAATGAGAAGAGCTCTTGCATTTGGAGCTTTAACCAATAACTGTAAAAACATGTTACATTTAACCTATGCCTTCATCTTGTTTGAAAATGGGAGAAATTGATTATACTTAGCATACTGCATTGATCTAGATAATGCTTGCTGAGAGTAGGATAGTGTCACATGCACACGGTGTTTAAAATGCTGTATGCTTAAATTTGCATAGGAAATAGAACGGCAAGTTCGAGAACTGAAGACAAAGATTTCTGCAATGAAGGAAGAGAAAGAACAACTTAGTGCTGAAAGACAGGAGCAGATTAAGCAGAGGACTAAGCTGGAACTTAAGGCTAAAGATCTGCAGGATGAATTAGCTGGCAACAGTGAGCAAAGGGTACGTAACAGTGACATAATCTAAAATGTAATGGATTCGTGGAAGTCTGCTTGTACACTGAAGGCTTTTTTGGCCTACATTCTAGGTGGGTTTTTGTTTGTCTTTAATCTATAGCCTTTCATTGTTTTGTAATCCATGCAGGACAGATATCTTGGGGTTTTTGGCTTCTAGGGGATGTAAGCCAAGTTCTAAGTTCAGATCCTTTATTTATCATCCTGAGTGTTACAGAACCAGGCACCTTCAATTCTCTCAAACTCAATTGCTACAGGTGTTGAGGAGGTTGATTTTTCTTTATAGTGTTAACTTGGACTTTGTTGTTCAGCCCTTGAAGACCTTCCATACTTGCATAGTTTAGCTTCCTAAGAATGCTTAATTTATCTTTACTGTTCTGATTGGAAATGAATTTACTTCTGTTGAGTGCTGAAAGAATGCAGTATCACATTAGCAAATCTATCTTGCATTTTTACAATTAGATTATTCTTTAATGTTGTGTATTTATCTAAAGATATTAGTAGAGTTTCTTTTACTATCTCATTTTAATTATTGCCTTTTTTCACTTTCAGAAAAGGCTGTTAAAGGAGAGGCAAAAGCTTCTTGAGAAAATTGAGGAGAAACAGAAAGAATTAGCAGAAACGGAGCCGAAGTTCAACAGTGTAAAAGAGAAAGAAGAGAGAGGAATTGCTAGGTCTGTAGTTCTGCAGTGAGGGGAGTTGAGCATTATAGAAAGAGCCATGATACTAGCAGAACAGATGTGCAGTATATTTAAGGTTTTATTAAATATTTGAGGATGGAGTGTTTATAGATGCTCTCTATTTAAATATAAGCCTCATTTTGTGTTGGGTATTGAACTGGTGGGGAAATCAGTATTCAGTGAAGTTAATTAACCACTTTGTGGAGTTCTATGAACTTGCTGTTTTATGAAGTCTTCTGCATGATTGTCTTGTTCATACTATGATGCTTTTCTTTTTATGACTGCTTTAACTAGAGCCTGATTTCACTGTTTTGGAAAATTCTTATGGTAATTAACAGCGCTTTTTCTTCATAGATTCAACAGTTCTTTGTAATGCAGCACTTCTTCCCCTTCTCAAAATAGACTTGCACAGGCTACGCAGGAAAGAACAGATCTTTATGCAAAGCAAGGTCGGGGAAGCCAGTTCACATCCAAAGAAGAAAGAGATAAGTGGATAAAGAAAGAACTGAAGTCTCTAGATCAAGCAATCAATGACAAGAAGCGGCAGATTGCAGCTATACACAAGGATTTAGAGGATACAGAGGCAAATAAGGAGAAAAATTTGGAACAGTACAGTGTGAGTTCTCATCTTCATTCTTCTCTCAAAATACTGAGAAGTAATAAACACTCAATCTAATTTTGGACAAACTAATAAAACTTAGTGCCCCAAAGGACGATGCAGCTCTCTTTCTGGGTGGGATCTTTAGGGGGGAAAAAAAAAATGTGGATACAGTTTTGCTTTTTTTTTTTTCCTTAAATACCCATAGATGACTCTGAACCTCCCTTTGGCACTACTTCAAACTTTGCTATGTACATTTACCTTCTGATTTTTTACCCAAAATGTTTGGCCTGAGTTCTCAGAAAGAGACACAGCTGCCTTGCTTTTGTCTGTTTTGGACATGGCTGTTCCATAGAGATGAATGTTAGGTGTTTTAACACTCTTTAGGGGAAAAGGAGAGAACAAGATCTTCTAAGCTCTGCTGCCAGCACTTTGCCTTTGCACCACAATTGCAGTTTTGTAGTTAGGAATGAGACCCTTTTCTGTGAAAGAAGGTTATTCTCTCAGTATTATCTGCATAACTTTTAGATTCTGATATCTGTGTGTTCAGAAGCAGCTCTCACTTCAAATAAAGCAGAGAGATCCAGAAATATCACTTCAGCTGGAGCTGCATGAGTAAAAACCCCTTTGCTTAGAGTAGGAGAGCATCCAGTGCCAGTGCTGCTGCACTGCATGTGCTGATTGATGGGCATGTGCAGTGTTTGTCTGATTAACTGAAATTCAGGTCAGCCTGGGAGAAATACAGGAATGTAGCTGTACAGAGAAAACAGTGTTCTGGTGAAATAAGCTGTATGAATGATGTATGCATTAGCTAAATGATGACTCTGTCAGTTGATTTATGAAAGAACTGATGCTTACCATAGGCTGTCTGTAATGATATTGCATGGCTCAGTAAGAAGCATTATGTAGAACTGATGTTAATTTTTGTTCTTTTCTACTGAAAGAAGGCTGCTTTATGCACAGGCTAAGAATTGCATAGCATTTTGTTGTTCAGAAGGAGGTTGTCTCAAGTGAAACTTCATGTTGCGTTGGAAAAACTTCTGGTTTTGAGCATGTTACTAGTCCTGTAGATAGATAATAGTGCAAACATGAACTGGGTGCTAGCCCCAGCCTGCTTTGAGAATGGCAGGTGTGGAGTGAGTGAGAGGAGGAGATCTGTGCAATAGCTTAACAGCGTGCTTTTGGCAGTAGCTGTGGTAAAGCAGGAGAGCAGGCTAGAATTTTCACTACTAGCAGCCTGGGATGAAAGACCAGTATGTATGTTCTGATCAGAAGTGTTACTTCAGAGCACTGTTACACGAGGCTGTTGATGGTAGTAGCTGTTTTGATGCAGTTTCTTACCATGAACTGGTGAGCTGTTTCACTGAAAAATGCCCAGGTGCACAGCTTGTCTGTGCCTGCTTTGTGCCTGTTTTGATCCCCATGTCTGCACTACTTACTTGCTGACACAGTGCTTTTGTAATTTGTAAATTGGTGGGAAAACTTTGTAGGAACTGTTTCTGAACTCTGAGTAGTAATTAAGCATTGAATTGGGAGGGGGGAGGGAGCATAAAAATTGTAACTAAAGAACGCTGCAGTTTCATAGTCATCTTTTCTTTATGTTAGAAACTGGACCAAGATCTTAATGAAGTGAAGGCTCGTGTTGAAGAACTGGACAGAAAGTACTATGAAGTGAAAAATAAAAAGGATGAACTACAGAGCGAAAGAAAGTTAGTAATTAATTGAAATATGTCTGAACCTCACTTAATGTGAAGGACCCCAACTGTCTAGTTGTTAACATGGCATGTAGGTATGTTTTTAAATATAGCCATGTATGAACTTCTGTACTTAGCCCTTCTGTTCGATTAGCAGCTGTTAGATTAAAAAAAAGCTTCAGACTTCATTCACCCCTAAAGTACTTGAACTGTGGTTGTTGTGCAGTTATCTGTGGAGAGAGGAGAACGCAGAGCAACAGGCTCTTGCTGCTAAGCGGGAAGACCTGGAAAAGAAACAGCAGCTTCTCAGAGCAGCAACAGGAAAGGTAGGAGGCCTTGTGTTTTTTGTTGTAACTTCTTTTGTAAGCTTTTTTTTCCCCATTCCTAAAGGAAAAGTGGTAGTACTCTTTTGAAGTTATTTCCTTTGCTTGCAGTCTTACTATCTTTACTTAAAATAAGGCAATCTTCTATGTAAGCTGTTCTACAAATATTTTCAGCTCTAGAAGTATTTTGAAATTCATTTTGTAAGCTTAAGGTATTAGAGGAGAGGTGAGAAGATGAGGTAGAAACGGAAAGCTTACCAAATTCCTTTTGATACTTGTTCTAAAAAAGCAATCTACCCTGAATGTAGTACGCTCAGCTTTTTTTTAGGTATGTTCATTAGTCAGCAGCAGTTTGTCAAGAAAGATGGTTACTGCTCTTTAGAAGTTGGGGATAAAGCTGATACTTTTTTCTAGACCTTGTAATTGTGGTGCAGTAATCATCTGTGCTTTAACAGGCCATTTTGAATGGTATCGACAGCATAAACAAGGTTTTGGAGCACTTCCGTCGAAAAGGAATAAACCAGCACGTTCTGAATGGCTATCATGGCATTGTGATGAACAACTTTGAATGTGAACCAGCTTTCTACACGTGTGTTGAAGTTACTGCAGGGAACAGGTAACTGCATACTCTTCAGTGTTACCTTGGTGCAGTGTTACAAATGGACCTGTGCTCGTTCTATCTGAAATATTAGTTACTTTGCCTCTCAGTCTTGAGCTCTGGTCCTTATTCATCCAGCACTGTTGTGTGGCCTCGTCACACTTTCCCTTCAAGAAGGGACTAAGAATTCTGCAGATTTTAGCAGTGTATTCTAACTTCTCTTAATCTTGTTTCAAGGTGGGAGGGTACTGGGGAGGGAGTGGGAAGGCAGATAGGCCCAAGAGAGATGCTCCTGATGCTTGCAAGGAATCTCCTGGTGTGGTGCATTCTATGGTAAGTAATGCTGATGTTTCAATAACAGTAGGAGTTTTTTTTCACTTACACTAGAATATCTTATATATTAGGGTTATCTCTAAATAGCCAACGGCTTTTTAAAAGCTATGTAGTTCTAATAAGAGTACCATCTGCTTGCTTTGACAGCAGTGCTTAAAAGCAGTAGAGCAAATGCAGCTTGGCTTTATAGTGACAGGTAATGCTACCTGAATGCTAAATGTTCTCATTCAAATGTTTGTTCTTTTGACACATTGAAGATTTTTTTTTCTTGTTTTCTGGGGCTTGTTAATTAGGTTATTTTATCACATTGTGGATTCTGATGAAGTCAGTACAAAAATTTTAATGGAATTTAACAAAATGAACCTTCCTGGAGAAGTTACATTCCTCCCACTGAACAAGCTAGATGTTCGAGATACTGCTTATCCTGAGACTAATGTGAGTGTTCATTTTGAACCTGTTTTCTCCATAAATATTAGCCTTTGTTATTTCAACTGTATTGCCTGCCACTTTCTTTTGTCGGATGTCTGCAGTTAAATACTGCCATTAATTTATTGCTTCTCAAGGTTGGAAACCCTTCTGTTGGAAAATGCTTTGCTACATGCTATATCTTCTTCAAAGTTAAACTCCACCTGCAGAGTACGTGGTTGATAATATAGCAATAGGAAGTTCTACAATCTGATAATAATTGCATGAATTACTAAACTTGAATTCTTTAGCTGAAAGATTGCCATGGACAAAAGCTGAAGGGAAGGATAGTGTTGTGTTGCAGCTGTGGAGACTTTCTCAGAGCTGTTTGGACTGACTTGTGTTTGATATTTTAAAAAAATCTTTAGTGACAGCTGTTTTAAAAGTATCTTTAAAATGTATTTCAAGAAAGAATCTGCTCTTACTGGACACTTAGTGAACTGTTTAAATATAATGACTTCCTATGACCTTGTAGTAGAATAAGTTCTTTAAAATTTCCTTTCCTGTCCCTTTGCCCCTCAGGTATACATAGGAAAAAAAGATAAATAGAAAAGAATCAGTCTATTGTGTGCCTATTTGGGAGGGCTTTACCAGCAAAACTGTATGAACGTTTGTATTCTGTTTGCCATGGAAGACTCTTCCTTGGTGGATTTCTTTTTATTTGCAGCCAATTAATGGTAATTGTTGAAATAGTTTCTGTAATGTAATACTCAAATACCCAGCAGACTCCTAGCTGCCCTATTAATGCTCAAGCCTAGCTGCTAAAAACTAAGATAGCAAAATCTTGCTGTTGATTTCCATGCAACGTCTGTATTGCCTGTTTAATCAGAGTGTCAGCCCCTTGTGTGTTTCCAAAGTCGTCATTTGCAGTGTTGTGCTTTGAGTTTGGAGTTTGACATTGTCTAAATAGTGATATATGGAGCTCCAGAAGTCTTCATTCCAGAAGTCTGATTGTGAATGCATGCATTCATCTTCAGTGAATCTGAGATATGCTTAACTTTCAAGAATGTAGTGCTATAAGGCAGTGTATGATGTTTTGACTTTTGACGTGGTTTCTTTATTTTCTAGGGCTTGCTTGAATTAGTTGCAATATGCTTGATCTGTTTGTGTCACTGCACTGTTTCATTATAACCACTGTCCCTTCAGGATGCTATTCCTATGATCAGCAAACTGAGATACAATCCCAGATTTGACAAAGCTTTCAAACACGTGTTTGGAAAGACTCTGATTTGTCGTAGCATGGAAGTATCTACCCAGCTGGCCAGAGCTTTCACTATGGATTGTATTACACTGGAAGGTAAATGTTGCAATTAGATGAATTATTTACTGGAAAAGTGGGATCCTTTGAAGAGTGAGACTCATTATGCTTAGTCTGTCAGTGTTATCAAAATAAGACTATGTCTCAGCTACATTATTTTGAATACACAGCTACGCTTGGTTAGGTGCAGTACTAAAAATGCAGGATTTCCTCACAATTATTTAATCATATTACGATGTAAAAGTTAGTAGCTGTATCTCCATCCTGACAACTGCAAGGTAGACAGTTTGTGTTCACCTTCTTTCAAATTCAGAAGGCCTTTGTTCTCCTGAAGTATTCATGATTTATTCCACCAACTTAAAGCAGCACTGAGGGTTCAGATGTGGCTTTAATTACTGATAAGTGCAAGATGTTTTTTCAGCATACCAGGTGCATTTACACAGTGTTCCCTAAAGCGTCTTCTGACAGTGGCCTGTTCCTGCAGTGCAGATTCCGTGCAGGTTTACTATTTATCTCTTTTTCTGGAAGTCAATTTGAAAACTCTCCTAAGGGACGAGGGAGAAATAAAGCAGAATCTGTGCCTTGTAGAGCAGGGCTTCTTTTTTTTTTTTCTTAAAGGAGATAGTAGTAGCAATCTGTGTTGGTGCTGAAGAATGAAATATACTTTAAATGGAACACCAAAACAGCTACGTCACCAATTACAGAACTTTACGTAAAGTCTTCATTGTAAATAGCAACTTCTTATACTGATGCAGCACTTGTTTAGCTTAGCTGAAATGTTCTAGTCATACTACCAAACTGTACTACAGAAACTGCTCCAGATACCACAGAGAATAAATGATGTGCTACTTATAGTCTTGTTGTGCTGTGCTCTTAGGTGATCAAGTCAGCCATCGTGGTGCTTTGACTGGTGGTTATTACGACACAAGAAAGTCTCGTCTTGAATTGCAAAAAGATGTTAGAAAGGCAGAAGAAGAACTTGGTGAACTTGAAGCAAAACTCAATGAAAACTTGCGCAGAAACATTGAAAATATCCTTTTGTTTCTTTTGGGAAAGGTTGTGTGATGATAAAGATTGCATTTTGCAGTTACAGTACTGGGTGAAAAATAGGATTCTTAATGCTTGTAGATGTTACAAGTTAGCTGTGGCATTTGTTTCGACTGTTCTTTGTGCTGCCTGGTTCTGTTAGTTACTGTGGGGACAAAATATAGGTATGTTAAATCATAACCTTCAGGCCTGGTTTTCCTTTTGAGGAGGGAACTGTAGAGGATGTCTGTAGGGAGCTCCTTCAACTGATGGCTGAGGGCAATGCCACGCGAGGGTTTCTGTGGTAGATCAGCAATTGTAACAAGTGTTGTTACCGTACGTGACAGTGAGTTTTGGAACGTAATGCAAACAATCCCAAGACACTTAGCAAAATTTCTTTGTCCATTCCTGCTAACTTTCTGTTCTGTATCTGATTCAGTTTTCCAGAAGTGTTTTCACGATGGGGTGCCATGTTCTGCTGTGGCCTCTGCTTTTGGGAATTGTTTGGCTTTTGGTGCTTCTGTGTTGATGTCTTGTTAAACTGTGCATTTGTGGTAGGAGAAAGTAGGAGTAGTCATGTTAGCAGTTCAACAGAAATTAAAATTCTCTGCAAGATCTGCACTGTGACTCAAGGTGTTGTATCACAGTTGTTCTGGAAGATTATGCCTTTTGTCTCAGACTTGAATGAGAGTTGATTTGTATTGGTCTAATGTTGCTTTTTAAATGAGGGCATCTGCTCTTCTATATTTTGTAAGGCAGAGTTCTCCATACAAGTTCAAATGAATCTATTCGGAGTCCCACGTTGTGAAAGTAACAGCAAATGAATCTCTTCTGGTTTGCTCTTGGCACTGCTAAGGGTCAGGAAGTCACTCTTGCTGATGATTCTTGATTTCTCCTGTACAAATGATTATTTTTATTCATCTTATCAGGGCAACAGAATATGGCAAAAACTAAAAGCTAAATATACTATTAGGTATAAAATGTCTTTTTAAAGAATTTTCCTTAGCCCACAGAATGGATTAATAATGAGATTGACCAGCTGATGAACCAAATGCAGCAAATTGAGACACAGCAGAGAAAGTTCAAAGCCTCTCGGGACAGTATTCTGTCAGAAATGAAAATGCTGAAGGAGAAAAGGCAGCAATCTGAAAAGACATTTATGCCTAAGGTACTGTGAAGTGATACTGAAATCAATTACTGGTTTTATATTACTGTTTTATTGGCATTATTGATGAATTTGCTTTCCTTTCTGGTTGACTGAAATATGAAAAGATGATTAGAGATCTGACACAGCCCATATTTGCATAAATATAGAAGTAATGTTCATAAATCTGCAGGCTGCTCCAAGGAATTACTCTGTCTAATCTATTTCACAGCAACGCAGCTTACAGAGCTTGGAGGCAAGTTTACATGCTATGGAATCGACTAGAGAGTCACTGAAAGCAGAGCTGGGGACAGATCTGTTGTCTCAACTCAGTCTTGAAGATCAGAAACGTGTGGATGCTCTTAATGATGAAATTAGGCAACTGCAACAAGTAAGATAAAATGAAAGTGTCCTGCAACTGAATGTGGTACCTTTTCTTCCCAGTAAACTTACTTTGGTCCCTTATGTGAAGAGTCAGCAGTGATGAATGTGTTGTAACTGAGCAGTGTTTTACCAGTAGTGGCCTGGGATGGTTGGAGTTTTTGCATTTGCGAAACTTATCTGCATGTTTTTCTCAAATGCTGGGTGAATTTTGCTAGCTATGTTTTTGCTGGGATTACACTCCTGTAGTGCTGGAATTGTCACCATTTCCTTGCTTCTACTTCTGAGCTTTGCAATAATTAAGTTCAAAATAGGTACTGTTTGAAGGGTACGATGCATGACGTGGGAAACTGAAACGATACCTTTAGGCTTATGGTAAATAAGGCAGTTCTGAGTTTCTTGCTATGTTTGCCACATGTTGTTGGAAAAACACTGTCACTGTACTCTTTTAAGCTCTTAAGAAGTGTGGATCCATGTGCTAGTACAGTTCAGGAAAGTTACAGATCTTTGTGATTGTCTTGACACTAGATAGCCTGCTAGCAGTGAATATCTCTGCAGCTATTTCTACGTGCTATAAAAACAGTGACACTCCAAAAATGCCTAATATTTTTGTGCAGAGTTCTGTCAAGAGTGGGCTTTATTGTGAGTGTGTAGTTGGATTTTAGTTAATGCAGTAAATATCCTGTCTTAATTATTATTATTTTTCAGGAAAATAGACAGCTTTTGAATGAGAGGATTAAACTGGAAGGCATCATAACAAGAGTTGAAACATATCTGAACGAGAATCTGAGAAAACGCTTAGACCAAGTGGAACAAGTAAGGATTTTCTCTAAAATGAGTTTATGCTGTTTATTTCCAAAGCTGTGACATGTTGTTGATGGGATAAATATGTATTCATCACTTTCTGTAATTAATTAACATGTAATTCTGAATTACATGTTATGCTTGAACTTCAACAACAAAACTTGTGCTCTGTATGCACGGTTTTTGTGTAAGAAAGGCTCCATAATGATGATCTGGTAAAAGATGAAAATACCTTTAAGATTTTGAAAATAACTGTGTGTAGAACAGTGGAAGCTGTCTGGCTTACGCTTTCGTTCCCTTCCTTGCTGAAGCTTGGTGGCGTTTGCTTTGTCCTATAGGAACTGAATGAGCTCCGAGAAACAGAAGGTGGCACAGTTCTCACTGCCACGACATCAGAACTTGAGGCTATCAACAAACGAGTGAAGGATACACTGGCACGCTCAGATGGTTGGTAACACAGTTTTTTGCAGAGAAAAATCTTCAGTGTTTTGAATGTTCACACACAGCACGAAGTGAGAAGTAGCAGTAAGTTTTGAACATGCTGTAGTAGTTACATAGTGCATAACAGGTGTTTTGGAAAATCCAAAAGACAGAAGCAAGATTTTGTGCAAATTGAAGTGAAAGTGTCTGCAAATATACATTGGAACATCCAACAGAGTTTTGGCATCAGGCATAATATCTGAAGCAGTGTTCATACACAGCATGATTTTGTATAGCTGTTCTTGAATTTCTCCTAAACTGTCTGAAACTTCAGTTATTCAAATAGGAAATAGCATCTGTGTGGATCACCACAACTTTGGCTTTGCTTTCTAGACTTCAACCGTGTGACTTCTCTGAAGGAAGAGAGGAAATGTCAGCTTTTTGTCTTAGTGCAGGCATGTGGGCGTAACCATTTTGTGCTTTTTCCCCAATACTTCAGATCTGGATAACTCTATTGACAAAACAGAAGCGGGAATTAAGGAACTGCAGAAGAGCATGGAACGCTGGAAGAACATGGAAAAGGAGCATATGGATGCCATTAACCATGACACAAAAGAACTGGAGAAGATGACTAATAGGCAAGGCATGCTCCTCAAGAAGAAGGAGGAATGCATGAAGAAAATCCGAGAATTGGGTTCTCTTCCACAGGAGGCTTTTGAAAAATATCAGACTTTAAGTTTAAAGCAGGTAATAAATGTGCTTGTTTTCATGTTATTTATAAGCAAACAGATGTGAAATACTGGTTCCATGTACGTCTGTTTCCCCCACAGTTATTCCGCAAGTTGGAGCAATGCAATACAGAACTGAAGAAATACAGTCACGTTAATAAAAAAGCTCTGGATCAGTTTGTGAATTTCTCAGAGCAGAAGGAAAAACTAATAAAGAGACAAGAGGAGCTGGACAGGGGCTACAAATCAATCATGGAGCTGATGAACGTGCTAGAGCTTAGAAAATACGAGGCTATTCAGCTGACTTTCAAGCAGGTAACAAAATGGCGACAGTGGGAAGGACTGGAATGGAAATGAATAGCCTTACGTAGCTGCTGCTTGGGAAGAAACACAACTAAGTAGAGCTGTCATGTATTAATAGGCACATCATGGCACTTGAGTTTCGTGTGATTAATACTATCAAAAGAACAAGCTGACATCTTAAATGGGTGCTGATCTCGACTATGTTACCTTTCTAGCTGTTCTTTACACCATTTAAATGCTTCCTTTCTGATAACTCTTTGTACTGTGTAAAACCCCTTCTGGGGAAGGTCTGGTGATGATCTATTGTAAATCCATTTTCCAGATTTTAGCGAAGTCTTCTAATGTTAGCAAAGGGTCTGAACTGCAGTGTGTGTCAAGTCTTCTTCTGAAGCTCATCCTCTTAACTGACATCTCGTCCGAAGCTCACCGAAATAAAAATCAAACTTGCTTTTGCTGTTTTCTATTTTAATTCTGCCACTTTGAAGAAAAAAATGAAAACTACAAAAGCAGTTGGTTTAAGTCATGTTTTTAGACCAAGCTTTGTATTCACGTTTCTCTCTTACACTGGTGCTTATATTTAAATGTGGATATCCCTACTTAAAAACAAATACTTGAGGTGTGTAAAAACTGCTCTTGTTTGCACTTGATTTCATTATGTAATAATGATTGTTTCCTTTAAGGTGTCAAAAAATTTCAGTGAAGTATTCCAGAAGTTGGTCCCTGGTGGCAAGGCCACGTTAGTGATGAAGAAAGGAGATGTGGAAGGCAGTCAGTCCCAAGATGAGGGTGAGGGCAGCGCTGAGAGTGAAAGAGGATCTGGATCACAGAGCAGTGTGCCATCTGTAGACCAGTTCACTGGAGTTGGCATAAGGGTAAGGAGGAATATGTGTTCTAGCGCTCTCAGCAGTCTTTGAAATTAAGGTTGAACTATGTATTTTAATAAAGTCAATGTGAACCAATCTATTTATTTGCTGTAATAGCAAGTGATGTTGTGGAGTAGTATTTTGAAGTCATCTTCCTGTTGCCCTGTTTCCTTAGGTATCATTCACGGGGAAGCAGGGTGAAATGAGAGAAATGCAGCAACTTTCAGGTGGACAAAAATCCCTGGTAGCTCTTGCCCTGATATTTGCTATCCAGAAATGTGATCCAGCTCCATTTTACTTGTTTGATGAAATTGACCAAGCCTTGGATGCTCAGCACAGGAAAGCTGTTTCAGGTACCTTACTCATCTTCAGTGTGCTTGAAGTGACTGTGTGACTTACAGTACCTGACCTCTCAGGTGCGAGGCACTCCTTGATGTATCTCATCACATGTTGGAATTTACCTTTGTGCTTCCCTTTGCTCTTGAAGATGGGCTTTGGGTAGAAGCTCAGTACTGGCACATAGGGCAGCTGAGGAGTTACAAACTTTTTATGGTATAAAAAGTTTAGGTGAGGCCTGGAATTTATTATAGTATATAAATGTGGTGTGGGTTCGTTCTCGATTTCTATTTTATTTTTAATTAACCAAACTCTCATTTTAAGTAAGGAATAGTAAACTGTCTTCTGTTCAGACATGTCTTGCTTAATTAGAAAGGTGACATTAGTGAAGATTTCTTATGTTCTTTTTAGATATGATCATGGAATTGGCTGAACATGCTCAGTTCATCACAACAACTTTTAGGCCTGAATTGCTGGAATCAGCTGACAAGTTCTATGGTGTAAAATTCAGAAATAAGGTAAACTTTTAGCTAGTCTTTGTTGAAAACTTTACCAAGCTCTATTTTATTCTGTAGAAAGGGACCTGTAATAACTGCTGTGTTTTGTTCCACCAGGTTAGTCATATTGATGTGATCACAGCAGAAATGGCCAAAGACTTCGTAGAAGATGACACCACGCATGGTTAAACAAAACTGTATTTACTGCTTGTTTGGAAGATGTGTATAGTGTGATGTTTATGCCAGGGAACTGTAAATTAAAAATATGAAGCTTTTAGTCCTTGTTTAAAATAGTTTTTGAACATACATTTTAACCAAGACCCCAGAAGACTTAGTTTCAAAGAAGCTTGGGTATCCGTATGGTCTCTGTTGCTGTATTTTATAAGATGATTGTTAATGTTACCTTTATACAGTACCTGTAGTTTACAGAAGTTTATTCTCTTCCGTCAAATCTTTTGTAAAGCGTCTGTTGCTGTTTTAAAGCTTTTCAGAAAGTGCTAGCTCTGCCTTCCTTCCTAAGTATACTTTTACCATTTATATTGCCTCACAATTCTTTTTAATGGCTTCAATTAAAATGATTGGTTTTATCGCTGTAACTCATGTGCAGGTGTGTGTTGACTGTCTGAGGATTCCCCTGGAGCAGTCCATGTCAGTCCTAGGGAGCTCTTGAGAAGTATGAGACAAAGCTATTGTTTCAAGTAATTCATACTTTCCCTTTGGCACTCTGGCCAATACAGCAATTCCACATTCCATCATCCCGAATGACCAGAATTGCTTGTACCAGGCTGTCAGTCATGAATCAAACCATGAGTTTTTTCCCTCTGCCTAGAATTCTGACAAAGAACTGTCAGATGATCTGCTGTGCTATTCTGAACAAAAACTAAGACCAGATACTTCTGATTTAAAATAGCAAAGGCATTGGAAAAAAAAAAAAGAAAGAAAAAAGGTTGCAATTGCGTGTATATATTCACATAATATATAAGACACTTTCTTGTACTGTGTGAAGTTGTATGATAGGCTTAAGGTTATTTTACAATGAGAAGCAGTGAACTTAACGTCCTGCATTTGCTCTGTAGAGCACTTCAGTGAAACAAGACTCAAGTGATCTGGTAGGTTTCCACCAGCTGCTTAGCACCCCTGCTGCCCACTGAGAACCAGTTGACACTGCTTTATGCGAAGTGCAGGAGAAGGAGGTGTGAATTGAATGCAATTTCCTGAGCCAGGGAATGCGTGCACTTAACAGTACAAAGCAAGGTCAGAGCAGAAAAGTGAAGTTGGTATGGAGTAACTTCCCTGGGGAGTGATAATCCAGAAGGAAATTACCACTGGCAGTAAATCTTAGAAGCCAGACGATTGAGGACGTTGTACCTGACATGGGAACTATGGGCAGCTTTGCTCTCTAGTCAGTAGCTGTACAGCACATGCCTCTCTGAAAAAGGGATAGGGTGCAAAACATGAAACAAATCCTTGCATCCCGAGTAACTTGTATCCAGTCTCCCTTAAAATCCTTAACCAGTAAATAGACTTGTATGTGGTAACCTCGAAGAATTTGAAGTCCTACTTTGCATTTAAATTGGTTATAGAGCAAAGTGTTCCTAAAATTACTCACAGGTGAAGTAAGTCCGCTCAAAATCCAGCAATACACTTCATGGCTGCAGTTAGTGGTTTCATGCAGCTTTATTCATTGCATTTATCTGCACCTTAAATGCCTGTAGCCTGTGACCATCAGAGACAGAATGTGCCTGGGGTAGTAGCAGGCCGTTCTGTGCCATTAGGCTTGGTGGTGCCAACACAGCAGCTTGGCAGTCGTCAGTTTGAATTTGGGGAGACAGGCAGTTGATAAGCACAGCAATTACATTCACTGCCTGTTTTAAAAGCGTCAGCCTAAATCAATCTGATCATCAGGTTTATCAAATTAAAATCTCATTAAATGGGAAGTGGATTAGTAGAGCAGGATCTCTGCACTGCTCAGTGTCAGACCGAATGCAACTGAATAACCTCAGTAGTTTCAGCTATGTTAGAAATGTTCATCTGTGTTGAGTCTAACAGCCAAGGTTGTTGCTGAGCAGTGGGAACATGGCTAACTAGCAAGCTACAGGAAAGAAAGGAAAGGTACTGGGTTGATGCTTGCAGGGTAAGACTAGACAAGAAATTGAGGCAATGGCTGAACGCTTACATGCCAGAGACCAAGGTTTGGAACTGCTGCCTGCGGGTTTATCAAGACTTCCAGAATCATTTCAGGATAAGTTTGAGAACGGTGGCTACTTTTTGTTTAAACCCAAGTGGCTGCTAAACCTTCAGAGAGCTGCATGAAAAACAGCATCACCTGGGTGTTCTAAGGTAGGTCCTCATGTAACGGAGGAAGGGCTGTCTGATAAGTTGCCAGCACACATCCTAGAGGAGGATTTGGGATTTCCCAGCCTGGGCTTTGTCCGTTGTTCATGTCAGGAGTGGTGAAAAGGTGCTGGTTCTCCCCATGATGGTTTTCTGCTTGCGGTGTGAATGTGAGGATGTGACACGGCCATAGCAAAAGGCAGGCGCTTAGGAGATTGGTTCAGGTGCAGTTTGTAGCTTTGGGCAGCAGGTGGAGTCAAACGGGACTAAATAACGCAGATGGTATTTGCGCTACTAATAAAATGGAGGGCAGAATCAAAGCTTTCGTTACGAGGTTCTCTGAATTCCAGAGATGATTCTGTTGGTCACGAGGACCCTGAGCAAGCAGAGAAATACAAAATACAGTTTTGTGGGGGAAAAAACAGGGGATAGCTGGAATAAATGACCATTTCTGTTAAAAACATACAAAGCAGTTTGAGACTTGCTACAATGTTCTTGATAGGTTGAATTGTGCCGTTCTAGAAAAATGCATGAATGCATTATAAAAAAAAAAACCACAACCTAAAGCCAAAGAAACTTTTTTCTTCCACTGACTCTTAATCGTGACCTGATTTTATGAGCTCAGTGTCTTTGGATATTATTTCTTATTATTTTCCTAGGGGAAGGTAATCTTAAGCTATGACGAGGATTTTATTTCCAGAGCCTGCATTCATTCCTTGTTAGACACAAAGATGCTCCTGCTCTCTCCCTCAGAGGCACCAGCAGCATTCCTAGTAAGAACACCCAGATCTTTTTGCCTGTACACTAGAGTTAATTTCACTAGTGACAGATGATCCAGGCACACTGTGCATCAAAGCACAGTAATTGCTGCTGATACCACCAGAGGTTGGGTGCAAGTGCTGCAGGAGCCTGGGGCACTGAAACTGCCTCTATCCAAAGCAGCACTGTGTTTCTTATTTAAAAAAAAAAACAACAACAACTAAAAGGCTGATGAACACATGGACTGAGACAGACAGGAGAGCCAGTTTTGTTTTCCACTGTTACCTGCTTGCAATATTAACGTTGATTTGCCCCTGGTTAAGTTCTAGGATGGCTGAGGGTGCCTGATGGTTTTCAGTGTTGGCTATTTACCTTGAAAACAGACACTGTTATGCCTGCGGCTGTTTTCATGCAGATGGTGTTTCTCCAAACCCTTTTGCTTTATGCATGATAACCTCTTGTCTACTCTTTTTACGTGCTCCAGTGCTGTTGGGCACTGCGGTTTCATGTGGGCCTTACTGTGGGTGACAGAGCTGACCTTGCATCAACTCACAGCTGTGTTCCTTTCTGGTACAGAGACTGGCTGTGAGTCACCCCAACCACTGGTAGCCCTTAGTAGTTCCCTTTGGGACAGGTACCTACCTGTCTCTATCTGCTGCCTAAGAAATGTAAGAGAATCACACCTAGATCAGGTGCTCAAAGTAGATCATGTAAATATATCCTCAGTGTCCCACATGAATAAAAAGATGGGAAAACACAAACTGATGGAAAAGGGCTTTGTTTTCTTAAAGCAATGGCCAAGTGTGTAGCTGGAATATAGGCAAAGGAAATGGGAGACTGCTTACTTTCTGTTTTGTTACTCCTCCTCCTCCTTCAGGATCTGGGATGCTCTCTGGATGCAGGGCTGTTCTTCAAGCAGTGAGAGAAACGTTCCTGTCAGAATGGGGGCTGGCTGGTGATACCCAGTGCACACAGTGCTTCTGCCTCCTTGTCAAATTCCTCCCGTTTCTGAGCTGCTGAGTGAGGCAGCTTGGATTCACTGCTGGAATGTGCAGTGAAACAAGGCAAAGCATGGATGGAAACAGCTGGTGTGACAGAGCTGGAGAGGAGGTTCCCAGGACTTCCAGGGTGTTCTTCTATCTCGCACAGAGGAGTTCAAGAGAAGTGGCTGCGCTATGGGATCCCATGGGGTCTGGGGCAGCAGCAAGGGTGCGTTGTGCTCCTAATGTTCCACCAGTTCCTAGCAGGGCGACCCAGGATCCTTCTGGGAACTGACAGATAAGGAAAACTTGTCAGCTGCGTTTGATAGTGCATCTTCTTACACAGAACACATTCCTTCTATCCGATCCTTTCAAGGTCACCTGACAATAAAAGCAGAGGGCTGCTCAGTGGATGGCAATTTCGGAACAGTGACACACGAATTTGCACTTTTTCTGTACCATGTGCTCCTGAGGAATCCCTGAATGGAGCCCTGAGCTCCACATGTGGGCTGATACACACTGGCTGATTGTGGAGGTTGTATTAATAAGTCTTTGTTGTGTTGTGCGTAGATGCTGGCCTGTGTGGAAAGAGAGCTGAAGGGCTGCACAAAGGCTGCAACCAAGATTTCCCAGCGCCTGCTTTGTGACATTCAGCAATTTGATGGCTGCTGTTGTCTCCATCCGTGGGGAAGTTGTGCTTGGAAAACCACCCGGAGCATTCAGTGGTGCTACCAACAACACTGCCAATGCAGCTCACTCTTTGTGAATTTACAAAAACCCAAGGTAGATCCTTCTTTCTCAGTGAAACCAAGGAAGGTTATCTGGGGAAAGCCCCTCCTGCTCTGCACACCCTTCCTTCCTTCCAGCGGTGTCACAGAGCATTGCTGGCTCCTGAGGCAGCTCTGCCTTCTGACCAGAGTACTGTATTCACCAGGACACACAGCTGACAGCTCAAACTGGGAAATTGTCAAGAGTAAAACAAAAACAAAAATAGTATTAGAAGAAGATAAATAACTATAATATCAACAATCACATCCATGTATAACTAAATTATGCATTGCAGAAATGCATTGTTGATGTATAAGCCAAAGTATCCCATCAGTTCCTAATTTCTACATGCTTTTCGTTCCACTAGGGCTTGGATAATCATTTTACAAACCAATTTCCTGAGAGCTAAACACGCTTTATGCTTTGCAGCTTCTCCTGACTTCACCTTTCTGGAGTTATGCACAGCATTGGTATGTGTATAAAAGCTTGGCAGCTCTCCACAGTTGTGGAATTTACAATCACCACTGCATGTATAACACTTGGAGCAGTTTATTTTTTTTTTTTAATTTATTTCTGGTGGATGATGAATTGGGCCATCTGTCTCCAATGTCTGCTGACCCTTCCCCCTCCTCTCTGCTCCTCTGGTCCCTTGGCAATGTCGCACAGTCAGACAAGGTCAAGGTCTGGAGAGCAGGTCTGTGACCTTCACTGCTGAGTTGCAATGGCTCTGCCTGCATTTCCTGGGGCAAATGCCATGCACCCACAGATCTGAGATGCCACGTGAAGAGAAGGGATCCATTTACAGTAATATTAAGAAGTTCTTCTGCATATGGAGTTAGCGTTCAAAGGATCGTTTCTTTTGGCCTAAAGTTAAGGGTTTAGGGTAGTTTTTCAAAACGTAAATGGGATGCTGGCTGATCTGCACCAAAAGTGGCTGAAGGAAGACACTTGCCATCAGATGAATTGAACACAGGTCTGAAAATGTTCAGTGAAGACACATTTAGACATCACCGAGACAGATGGAAGCTTCGATGAAACAGAAATAGAAAGTCAAGTGAATTTGTCTTAGCTCATTCCATTTTGCCCCTCGCCTGAAATAAAAACATATGACAGCGGTGTAAGTAGCAGCAGGCAAACAGATATGAACTCCTGTAAACCCCTATAAACAAAGGTAGCATTAGTAACCTGATCCAAAGTCTTCTGAGATTCATGGGAATTCCAGCTCTGAATTACTGAGTTTATTGGGCTTTGGATTAAGTGTGTAGATACAAAGGACTTTATGTGACAGCCTGCAGTGGTTGGTAAAGGTCTCTGTGAGCACTCACAGAATCTTTGGGAAGCTCTTTGTAAGCATCTACATCTTTAGCATGAACCTAAGACTGACTGACTGCGGTGGGCAGCCATGGTCCGCTGCATAGGGAAGCGGCTGTAGCAGTTTTGCTGGTCACGTTACAAAACGATGAGTCAACTTTATTAAAAATAAAAGGGTATGGAAATGGTAGGGTTCTGTTTGCTTTTAAATAGAAGGCTGCAGGTTCTTTTCATTTACTGCCTCCATTTTGGCCTTTGTAAGTAAGTGCAAACTGTGCTGCAAAGCAGCTGTGTGTACACAGGAAGATCAGGAAATTCTCTTTTGTTGATATCTGTAGTTCTCACACAAGGAAATGACTCCAACACAGAGGGCTGATACACAGTACAGAATATGATGAGACTTGCATTAACGTCTTTGGAAGAGATGGCACTGAGCTAGTGGAAGGTATGATGGAACGAGGTTTAATGTAGCTGACCAGCAGTGAGGAAGATGTTCTCACTCAGGTTAAAGCAAATAAAACACATCTGGCAACTGAGCAGCTGTAGGATGTCTGGAAAAAGATACGTGCTGGGTGTGTGCTACACCCAACCCTCGCCCCTGACCCAAAGTGCCATTCATGGGCACCTGTAGGACTGCAGGATAAAGAACGGTAAATATGATACTGGGGATCCTCGGTCCTCCACATTAATGCAGAACAGACACAGCTTCAGTCCCTCCTGCTGGGATTTAGCTTAAGAAACCCCTAAGTGTCTCTGTGTGACTTTACCAAGTGGTCCCCATGATGGAGTAGACTTTAGTTAGCAAAAGTGAGTGGTCTGCACATAAACTCAGCGTGAGAGGAAGACACTGGGGTAGGGGTGGCAGGGACTAACGTAAATGTTTTCCCAGTTTTTCCTTCTTTTTTTTTTCCTTCTTTTCTTCTTGTTCTTGAAGTGTTAATGAGTCTTTGAGATTCGGCAGCTTCTGTTCAGTTCTCAGCGTATATCACAGCGCAAGAGATCTTGGTTTCAACAGCAGGGACAGACTTACGAGTTGTATGAAAATCAAACAGTCCCTTCATTGTTGTAATAATGGTTCCTCTGTCTTAATAATCCCTCAAAGACCGAAACAGAAATCGGTTTGCTCCTTGTAGGGAACAGAAGTTGGGAACCATAAAATTCAAATTACTTTGAGACTTCTGTCTCTCCGACTTTACCAAATGGCAGAAAATTAGATGACATCAAAGAATCACTGGAAAGGGGCTTATTTAATTAGGAAATTTATTGAAAATTGTCACAGGTGGCTATAATGCCAACAAGCTGCTTTCAGGTCACTTTGCTGCCAAAAAGAGCGGCACTGTGTCTGGATAAGGGTTCAAAAGCTGAAACGATGAACTGTGACAGAGAAGTGGAACTCTCTGGGATACACAGTCAGTTAATTCTACTGTCTGTACTACTGTGCTGGAGCTGGTTTTGTTGGAGCAGTACCCAAACTGACGTGATAAATTAATCGAATTCTCAAGTTAACATGAATTATCTTACTTAAAACCGTTTGGATGACGTATTTACACAAATAACAAACCTGCCCTTATTTTTCTGTTTGTTTGTTTCTCAAAACTCTTTGAAATAACTATTTTTCCCTTTCAGTTTGGGGATTCTGGGAAACTGCAGCTCTCTCTCGAGAACAGAATTGGCAAAGAATTTTTCAAGTGCCCATTCAGAAACGACATGTAAGCGCGAGCTGGGTCAGAGATCACTACAACATACTTCTTCCCAAAGCCCTTGTAGTGCTGGATTCACTCTGATCCCTCAGCTCATCTCATCTTTCAGAGTGACGTATGAAGGGCAGCGATTGGCTTTTGTAAGAAACTGCAGTGCATCTTACAAGCAGTCAGTTCTGAGTTCAGTTCTGCAGGATGCTTTGCTGCCGTTCTCCAGTTTACGTCCCCATGGGTGTGAGGGCTTCCATAACAATTTCTACTCATGACGTCAATTCTGTATCTTTTGCAGGTTTGATCAACAGCTTGCAATTACTTTTCTATGGGGAAAAGAATTTATGGCAATATTTTAACAATTACACATCGATTTTAGTTGCAGATACTGGGGAAGGGTCTCCAAAGAGGGAAATTAATTGCCCTAAAAAATCAGAAATCTGCAGTCAAACAGGCTTTGAGTTTTGCTGGTAAGGTTGGTTTATCAGTCCTCTGCCTGCTTTGATTGCAGCTACCGAACGATGTGAAAGACTTCTGGAAAGGAGACAGAGAAACTACGTTCCTAATGAAGCAGCAGGATTCAAGAGGCAGTGTATTTCTGAAGGATTATCGGAGGTCTTGAGCATGCAATGGGATGCATGGCTGGAGGCCAAGTGCTTTCACCCCCACTAGTGCCATAATCCATACAAAATGTCTGTCCTATCCTCCTAATTGTAGACTTTGCTGAGAAAGACATGAAATGCTGAGAAAGTACGAAATCAAAGAGAAAGTTGTGGAGGACTTATTGATAACTAGTCCGAAAGGCTAAACTGTTTCCAAATTTTGTTATATACTCAATGACCTAAAAGACCAGCTCTATCTGAAAGTATTTTTAAGCCAGATAAAACCCGTGGGGGTTAACAGCTCTCCATGGTGAGACGTCATCAGTATCCATGGTCCATAAATCACGTTCACTGATGGGATCCTTGCTGATGTATATCTGAGCTGACTCACAGATTTGGAACATGGGTCTTCTGGTTGTTTCAGGCTTTCCACCAAGATCAATATCCTTGTAACAATACCAGAAACAGTCCTCATGAAAAATACCATCACAGATGTTCTGAAATAGTTTTAAGATTCAGACTGTGTTCGTCATGGGTTTGTGGGCCTGCCCACCTCTTGCCTTTGTGCGCAGGATGTTGTTGGTAATACGGTTTCACTGAAATTCTTCTGGAATGTCCAGTGAAGTTGCTGAAAAAACCAACTTCCGCAAACATATTATGCAATCTATTATGTGGAACCAGAGCAGGAGCAGCCTGTCCAGCGGGAATGGTTTTGTTTTGTATTATCCTTCCAGCAGGGCTTTACCCATGTGTGCTGGAAATTACACTATTAAATGCTCCAGCATGGAAATTTGGTGTGAGGATTATCGGACTTATGTTTTCTCGGTGCATTGCAGTGCTGCTGGCACGGAGGTTCTCTGGAGATTCCACCGCAAAGGTTTTGGGACACCAATGCCTGAAATGAGGAAATCTGAGCCCTCTGCTGAGGCACAGCAGCAGAGACTGTTTTCTCCTTATACCACTCCTTATACATGGCAGTGCCTATTAAAACCGTTGTTCTCTCGCTTCCCTCAAGCACTCTGTTCAAAGCTGCCCAGCTGAACCAGAGCCATAGTGTTGTTTCAGCTTAGTAGCTTGTTTTCTTAAGTGGACAGACATAAGCCTTGAATAAAAAATACTTCCATCTCAATTTCTTTTAGTCTTTCCCCAGATTTACATGTAAAATGTACATACCTAAACGGCTGAGGTGTTTCAGATGCTGAGCGTACTGGCACCTTTCCTGAGCTGGATCAAGGATGGTTCTCTGCAAACAAAGCAGAAGCAGCTGTGGAGCTGCTGCCTTCTGGAAGCAGAGCCTCAGATGCTCGCTGCTACCACCCGCCTTGCCTTTGCTCCGTACAGCCTGTCCCATTCTCTCAGTGCGAGCATGTGGATGTGACCACTCCTATCTAATTGCTTGGGGCTGAATCCCTGCTTGCTGCTGAGAGCTGTGGAGGGGGTGGCACTCGATTATTTTCAAACAGACCCACTATCTGTTTAGCATTTGGGTGCGATGCAGTTATTTAGCCAAGGTTACACTATACTCTCAGATGGCACTGCTTTGTTTTTAAATCTGTGCTCATTTCCGTAGCACACTCGGTGCTGTGTGATGGAAGGCAGTTGTTCCTTGCTCCACGTGATGCCATCACTACCATGTGCTCCGGGCCTCGCCACCGGCCCGGTCCTGTGAGTTGTTCATCACAGTCCAAAAATAAAACTTGATCACAATGTGATGTATGGAATAGTCTTACAGGGGAAGGGAAGGGAGAGCTTTATTACTTGTATCATTTAACATTGGGAGACATGAAAACTGGAAAATATTACGCCATAGTAGAGCCTTTCAAATCACTGCCGGGGTTGCCAGCAGCAATTACAAAGCTTCATAATCCATTATAGAGCTTTATTTCATCCTTCCATCGGCCTTTACTTGGGGAATGCCTTTCTTCTAGTGAATGTCAGGTCGTCTTGTAATAAGAAAGGGGCTTTTTCTGAAAAACAGTTGCTCGCATTTCAGTCTGATTCTCATGGTCTGTAAAAAGGTTGCATTAATAAACAAATGACCATTAAAAACAAATGAAATTCCACAGCTTGGCTACACAGACCAAGCAGTTCACTGGGATTTGTTCAAGATACAGCTATCTTTCTTCAGCCTTTCACTGCCGAGGCTGCAATGCTGGCACAGTGAAAGAATTGGTCACACATCCTTATGTTGGTTATCCATAATTGTGCACAAAGGACTGAGTAACAGATGTTTTGAAAGCGCTGCTCAATTATTACTCACTTAATTGATGCCTGCACGTCTTTCCAATGTATATACTGTATATAAAATCTGGGGCAAACATCTTAATTGCAAACTCAATCGAGCCTCTATGAGGCTGAGGCTTCAATTTTGTACCACAAATATTTCTTGCTTGCAATCACAATATTTTATTTTTGCTACTTACACCAGAGATTTGTATCTCTGAATTTCACTCTTGGAAAGTTACGTTTGGACCTAGATGTATGACACTTGTTGTTTGGAGTGACACACACAAATCCCCATACACCAGAATGAAAATTCAGCCCTAATCATCAAAGGGAAGTGAGGACTAAATGAATGCGTGTCATGCGTATCCAATTTCCCCACTGATCATCCAGAGAAAATAAATCACTGTGGATGTCCTTCCACTTTTTCTTCTTTGTTAAAGCAGCTAGAAGGAGCTCTGTGCTAAAGTCACCCTGGGACTCCCCAGAGAACACTAAAACAAATTAATACATGTTGATTAAATGTTTTAGCCCATATTAAGGGCACTTGAAAATGATAGGCCTAGTTTGTCATGGCAGCACTCCAGTTTTTTTATGTACTACTGAAATCAGAGGATAAAAATGGAGGAGGAGATCTCCACTAAACTAATACTCAATTTCATCCGTTTTTAATACACCCTTTTTTGGATTGCACTCTTTGAGATATATTTCTCGTGCACCAGTCTCTTGGAGATGCTTAATGTCCAGCTGTGCCAGGATCTCCTCTCATCTTCCCATTCTGCATTACTGAAAAAGTGATCCACAGAGCAGAGAGAAAATGGGGAAGGGCTGCACAGAAAGGCCTGGATTGATTAAGGGGAAAATTTCAAATGTCACAGATTTCTGTGAGGTATCCAAGCCGTACTGATTTTCAATGAGTATGTGATAGCTTACAGTCCCTCATCTCTCTGAAATGTTCCCTTACACCCTAAGGCAATTTAATTTGGAAAGAATTGTTGGAAGAAATCTGATAGGTGTATAAAATGAGCGGTATAAAAAGCATGCTGTCACAGCAAAGGCAGTGCCCCGAGACTCGGAACCTGCTCAAAAGTTAATTGAAATCAATTGGAAAGACTTCTGTTGACTTAAATAAGCTTTGGATGAGCCCTTGGGAGAGCTGCTTTCAATACTCAGATTTGCCACAAATGTCTTGAATGACTCAGGGGAAGTTGCTCAGGGCTGCATCCAGAACAAGGGCCAGATACTGTAAGGAGATGGCTCCAAGGGAGGAAAGCATAAAAGGCTGTGTACACAGCCTCATGCTGCAGGGCTCTTTTCAGGAGTGTGTTATGAGCTGCTAATACAAGCCAAATAAAAACTTACATTTAGCCTGTGGCACTTACAGTTGTAGGATGATGTCAAGACAATTTAAAAATACTTTGAAAACGAGGATGGGGCACTTAGAACAGCATCTGTGGTCAGACTAGCTTGGATAGAATGCCAAGAGCCACCAGTCCTCATGTTTCTGAGCATAAACTCACCACCAACTAGAATTAAGAAGCAGATACCTCAGTGGAACAATGTGTTACTGTTAAGCAGTTTACAGTATCATTTATTTGAGCTGTCATGCAGCCATACCTTGCTGTGGATCCCCCCCAGGAATAGAATCACAGCATTGCAGAATCACTGAATGGTTGGGTTGGAAGGGACCTCAAAGGCCACCCAGTTTCAGTCTTGCCATGGGCTGGTTGCCACCCACTAGATCAGGTTGCCCAGGGCCTCATCCAATCTGGCCTTGAGTGCCTCAAACAAAGAAAGGAGGTCTCTCTTTCTATTCTCTCCGGGGCCTTTTGCTGTCCTTGCCTGCCCTTGCTGAATCCCACATTTGGGGCGGCATTTCTGTCACAGTGCTTCATTGCAGGGGTGTTGGGGATGAGAATTAGTTATCTTGAGCCTGAGGAGACTTGAGATTCACTACCTTCAGATTGTTGCTGCTTTGCCACGAGGTACTCAGGAGACCCTCTCCAGAGTATTAGCAGCTCTGGGATGAAAACCAGCAGCACAAGATGTGTCTTTCCTGAGTGTTGACCACCACCAGCCAAACCACTGATGGCTCAGCCAAGTTGTATGTGAAAAAGCAGGAGATTGTTCAGATGACTCAGGTAGTACTAAGAAGACAGAATTGTCAGGTAAAAGAAGCTTTTAAGGAGATGCCACATAGGGATTGCAATGTTTTCCAAGTTTTCAGCCCCAGAGGACAGGGAGAAGGAGCCATCAGTTTCTGAAAATTTCTGTTTCCTCTTTAGAGAAGATTTTGTTGCTTGGTAAAATTTACTGATATTTTCATGGGTTGCTGAGGCTTTCTAGTGAGTTTGATGCCAACTTACTTTAACATATGCAACAAGCTCTGTCTTCCAGTCTGTGTCAGTGGCTGCAAGCCCAAGATATTCAAGTCACTCAAAGTTCAGTCAAAAGTAGGGCTTTTGGCTTATCCTGCCTGCAACAAGAAGAGAATGGGAGATTTAATTAATGCAGTCAAGGAGAAGGAAATAAACCTCTACTATCAGACAGCAATGTTTAACAGACAGTTTGAGCACCATGATCTGTGCCCATGAAGCAGTACTTCTATGGAGCTGACTGCCTGACTTGGATGTGTCTTTGGTGAAGACTCCAATGAAGCTCAGGGACAGGAAAAATATTGAGCGATTTTATCTCTTTGCCTCATACCCAGCTCTCTGGGATACAAGATATCTGCAGCATCATGTGTTAGATGAGCAGCCTTAGTTGGTGTTGCCTACAAATGTCATGCATCTTTTGGACACTGGGCCTTCTAGGAAGGGTCCATGGCTGGTTTGTCTTCCTGGTGTTGATGCAGAAGCAGATAGGGCATGTAATGTAATTTGTCTCTCAACCCTTCATGCTGAAGAGGTCAGCTTGGTTTCATACTGAAGAACATTATCACTTTTGTTATCATCATAATCATTAATTTGTTCCTCTCAGCCCATTACAAGCCCTGGAATAACTGAATCCAAATCCACAAAATAAAATGGATTTCCTGTGTTCTTCATAGCTCTTCTCCACAGTGTGGAACTGCTCAAATTTCCTAAAGATGAGCTCAGAAAAATTTTCACAATGTGAATCAGGTAACCTACTGTCCTGTAACCATGTCTAGGAAAGGACAGACATTTTAGCTGCAGTCTTTCCAAAAGGTCAGCTGGAAGCAAACGCAGCAGCCAAACATCTTCTGGTCACTGGCCAAAATAAAAATCAAACACCGTGTTGTTTCACTTTGTTGTTTCACCCAAAACACAACCATTAGGAGAATATTGTTTGAGTTGGAAGCAAGTTGCTTTACGCTTAAATACTCGTGCCAACACAAAGAGAAAGAAAAATTAATCTCTAATCTTTTCTTTTGAAATGGAGAGGGTAAGGATACTACTGTGACACTGAGGAAAAAAATAAAGATGAACAGTGCGATCAGGACTTAACCCTTACAGATTCACAAATGATATGCTGTTATAATTTGACAGCAAACCACTGACAGATGTGTGAGTGAAGTTTCCTAAGAAGTTATTCTTCCATCTTCATATAGCCTCAACTGCAGTCTTCCACTAGTTTTCTTTTGAAAATATCTTCTGATGCAGTAAAGCTGTTTTCTGTGACCATGAGTTCTTTGTCTTAATGTTTCCCTTTATCCCAATAGTTGCTCTTGCTGATTCTTTTCTATATCCTCTCTCATACGATGCAGACCAAAAAAAGAAAAAAATCATTTGTTATTATTCACCCATCCCAGGAGTCTTAGTAAACTACTTTGTCAATTAAAGTTCATGATGTCTATTTTTTCCACCATAATTTTCTGTCTCTCAAGACTGCTTTTTGATTTTTCCATCCCTATGCTAATCACCTACGGAACGTATTTCCATAATCTCACAGAGATTCTGCAGATGCCCAGGAGGAATGTGACTTCAAAAGACCTTTTATCTTTTCTAAAGTGGAAGGAGCTGGCAATAGGTTAACAGCTGTGGTAATGCAGTGAAAGAAGTCATCAATATATTGATGAAAGGCTAATTTTAGATGACCTCAAGGGATGAGCGGCTCATTTCAGGTAGCTCCAGTCCTTTGCTTCTCTGCATTGAGTATCAATGCAAACATCTCTGTTGACTCTTACTCTGAATATATGGGTTGCAGGAGCTGAGTTAGATTCCAGGTCAGCAAGATCATGTTTTCCACTGGAAACGTTCCAGATGATGACAAATACCACCAAACAACTTCAGGCTCACCACAGATGTTGACGATAGCGTACCTTAGATTTCAGGGACATACAAGCCCACCTACCTTGCTTTTCAACCAATGCTGTTTGAAGTCAGTGTAATATCCACACATCAAACACTGCAAGTATTCAGTGCATTTTTTGAGGTCACCTCTTTAAGCTGTACAGCTGGCCTTGCTGCAGTAAGATGCCTATCTTTACATGGCTGCAGGTGGATTCCCCACTCATCTTGTTCACCATGGCTCCCTCAAGGAGGTTGTCTCCACGCAATGGCTCCAGGCCATTGCCCGGCATACAGAACATTCCCAGTTTGTCTCTGGAGATCCACAACGCAAGTGCTGACATGTAACACCACAGCTGTGCAATTTGTCAGCAGAGGAGAGGCTGCGAGCTGTCCTGCTCCTTCGGGAGGCACTGCAGCCCCAGGGCTGGCACCGGCCAGGCCTTGCATCAGGGCTGTCAGAAATCAGCTCTGCAGAGCATCCTTTGCAGGTGAGAAGTCCCAGAAATAGATACTTGCCACAGACCAGGACAGAGGGCGTCAGTCATTTAGTCCAGACCAGCCTTCCTGACTGGGACAGGTCTTTTACCTCTGCTTCTTCAGTGATACAGACCTTTTCCCATTGCCCATCGCACGCCCGGCTCTAAGGACACCAAAGCACAACTCCATCAGTCACCAGATGTTTCTTATCCATGGAGATGGGAGATAGTTTTCATCAGAAAATAATTTAGTTTGGGTTGGGATACTAAAATGACTTGCAGCACAATTTATTCAGGGCTCTTACGATGACGAATATTTTCCTTGGTTAGTGAAGGTCCAATTTCAGGCACTGATATTGTCAGCATGGCCAGACAGCAGCCACAGCCACGTGAGATGTGCCATGTTCTGATGTGGAACTACTTCAGTGTAGTTTTAATTTAGACATTAGTTGTCTTCATATAGCCTTTTAAAAGGCCGTACTTTGCTTTATAAATTATGCTGAGTGTCAGTACCTACTGGATGGTGCTCATTGCTCCTGTGAAAATCCCTATTTTTCCATGTAGAAGAAGGTGACTATTAAAGGATAGGCTTTGTCTCCATTTTTGTGTGTGTCAATTGAATCTGCACTCAACACAATGAAGAATTTGTATTTTAAAGCTTGAAAATTTAGTTTATTTTAAAGGTTTCAAACTATTTCTAATCTAATGCACAAAACCCATACAATTATAGAAGTAATTTTTAACGAATATTAGTTACGACTATATTCACTAATAATACAGGCCTGCTAGCAGTTAGTTATTGCCTGCACATTTGAGGATGAGAGGAACAAATCCACAGTGCCACCCATGCATTAAAACGGGTTGGGGTTCAAATATGTACACAATTACTGCAAATTCTCTTTGTTTCTGGGGTTGTGAAGCATAGCAGCCAGAAGTGAGGATGACTGCAAACAGAGGTTATGTCATGATGGGAAATGGAATAAGCAATAGTGAAGGCACGGAAAGATAAACTGGGTTATTCATCTGCATGTTTTGGTTACTTGAAGCCAAGACTAACAGAAGGGATTTTTTCCTTGCTTGCTTTTCATTTTCCTTAAGTAGCGGGCTAACGCAGTTCAGATGGCAAACATTTGCCGTTTCTGAAGCTAGAAAGAAGCATGACACAAACCATCAATGACATAAGCCAGTATTTTGGGATCAAGCAGCATGTGTAAACATCCTAGGTATGATCACTTGCACATTCTCATCTTTTCTAAATTTACAAGATGCGAATTGAGGATTATGCTGTCACCGGCTTGAGGTGACGAGGCGGAATGCAGCATTTCACAGCAAATGACATTTTTATTACAGCATGTATTTATCGAATGTCACTGCAGCAGGGCTGAAATGTTGCAGCCTTTACCTTTGGTTAGCTGGCTGCTCCAGAGTGTTGGGAATTCTCAGCTGCCCAAGGCTGACTGTACCCAGCTTGTCTGCAAAGGCTGCATTTTTGCACCTTGATCGGCTTGTGTACTGCAGGCACATGGCCACCACTGCAGCAGTCAGTCCAGCATGTGAGTCTTCTCTTTCTCACTTTGCAGCTCTGGGACAAGGCTGTCTTTCTCAGTGTGTCATTTATAAACAACACATTCATTTTCTGATTGCTCATAGGGTGATCGTTCTGCTCCTAACCTAATCTCTTTAGGTAAATTCTTCAGACAGGTGATGCTGTCCTCCCATCAGCCCCATAACCCCATATTTTTAAGTATGAGATCTCCTTGATATTTTCCTTTCAGATTATAAGGAAATTGGTTTGGGTGCTTCCAAATAGCAGATGACTTTTGTTTACTTGTTTGCCTATCCAGCAGCTTGCAGCCCTGAGCCACAGTGAGAAGAAAATCACTGAAAAGGAACTAGTGAGTGGTGGCACTGGCTGAAATCTTTTTCAGAAGAAGCTGATAGTGAAAGCTCATTGAAGCAAAGAGAGACTTACCTGAAAGGCAGACTGCATGTATTCAGCAGTGGAAAGTTCTGCTTCAGCCTCCAGCTCCTCTGTCCAAACCATGACTGGAGAGAACAGGCAGACATGACCAACCAGCTCTGGAAATAGGGTTTGATGCCATTTAAGAAAAACTGATGTTTTAATTATCTGAATCTGCCCGTTTTTCATCCTTTCTTATTTCCCCCTGGAGTCTTTGGGTACTTTTCTTCATTAGTTTTGGAAGTGAAGTGAGAGAGTGCTTTCCTGCCTGCCTCCACCGTGCGTTAAGGAGTGCGGTGTTACCATTCTTGCTAGATGAAGTCTTTTATTCCTGCAACTGGATACTTCTGCTGCTTTAATCCTATTTCAGAGCTGATGTCTTATTCTTCACGAAATCATGTTTGTAATTTCATGGTGATTTTATTGCTGCTTGCAGTACCTCCATAACACTCTAACTTCAAATCATTTTATTAACATTAATTTAAACACCTATTGTTGTTTCAGTTTTGTACAGCAAAACAAACAAAGAAACAAAGCAGGATTTATTCTCCATTATTTCTGGGTTCATTACCCACGTTGTGAATAAGCCATGCTATGCATGTAGCGGTGCCTGCACAAGTTCTGCACCTCCCAGCCTGACTGAGAGGACTCTCCTACCAGAGCACATTGCTTCTGGAAAGGACTGGGATTCTTCCAGGGCCAGCTGGGGCCCAGCAGCACTTCCATTAGCCAGGTTTTCCTTCTTTCAATTTTGCAGCTCCTCACTTCCCCTAATAATGGAGAGCTGATTATGTTTTAATTTCACAGATGATTACGTTTTGGGGATTACATTCACAGAGGATTAAATTGCAGGTTGCAGAGAAACAGCCAGGTTCAGGCACGAACCAAAGAAAGGTCTTACTTAGACTAATAGGCACATTAAGGGAATGAAGTTATAGCTATTTTTGTTATTTGACGCCAAACTATTTGGGGACACAGTATCCCGTGTGTGCCTGGCTCCATCACTTTTCTGCTTTATGGCCCCTTTCTCTTTCTGGGGTTCTGCCCACGCCTTTGTTAATCTACCCTCCTAACAAATAAACTCTCTGACTGTGAGTCCATGTGCACCACAGAGCTGCTTTGATTTATAGGAAGGCGAGCTAGAGCAGCACTCAGGTCAGGATATCAGTTCTAGTGTACAAACTCCTGTGTGTGAAAATCCCCTCCTCCTCCCCCCTAAAGGCATTGTAAAGGAGTGGGGTTTGATTTTCATCACGTTTGGAGATGCAGTGAGCATCTTAATCTCAACCCAGCTTAATAGCTAGCAACGCTTTTCACGAGCACTTATCAACACCCATGGCATGGATGCTCTGACAAAATTATCCTAGATTTTATGTTCACAAATTAGCAGCAACAGGACAGTCAGTTCATCACCAAAATCACCGTTTGGTGACCGCTTCATTAATACAGAGCATGCCTCTTGCAGGGGGTAAAAACTTACAGACAGGTTTTCTCCATGGGCAGAAATAACCACATTGCACATCGGGAGGATATGAACCTCTTGTACAGCAGCCTGCCCTTGTTCAGTTCTACTGCCCAGCCGCTGTTCCTCCTCTCTCTTTTGGCACTGCTGCAGCAATACTGAGAGGCTGGGACAAGGCTCAGGTAAAGCAGAGGCCAGGTGTGCCAAACACCACATTATGTCAGAATAAAAGGCACAGGCTTGACACAGGAATGAGGATCGTGCCCGCAAGAAGACTGAATCTTTGTGAAGTTTCCAAACTCAGCACTGAGATCTGCCTGCTGAGCTCTTCACTGTACGCATCGAACGTGCTTGATCCACTTTTACAAGGGATGTGATCTAACTGTGCAAAGTAACACATTCTTGTGCCTACCCACGGCCGTACACCGGTGCCGTGGCTGCGCTTCCGCTGCCCTGCGAACCAGCAATCACCGCCTTTCACTTCCTCAGTTATCGCCGGCAGCTGAAGGTGGCTGTCCCTGCCTCTCCTAAGGGCTCTCTGTGCTGCTGTGACAAGGAGAAAATTCGCACAAAGTCCACTTTTAGTGGATTATCGGGGAAATGGAGACCTCACTTTAAGCATCACGCAACAACAGCGTCGCTTGCAAAAACATTGTTTCCGTGCATCACCTCACTGCCTGCGGGCTCTGACCTGCGCTCCCCTGGGTCCCGCTCAGCAGACACTGCAGCATCTCTCAGAATGCATCTGTCGGAACCGCGCGCGTGCAAAGTGACGTCCAGTAACCCGTGCTGATAGCCAGGCATCTTGAAAGGGTCCTTCGGTGTCGTGTAACTATTCAGTAACCGAACAGTTGATTCCCACTGCCTCGCACCTGGTCAGCGCCCCTCACCTGCGCACAAATTGCAGAGTACGCCTTAAACGCGAATCACGTTTTCCCGTCACAGGTGGTGGCTTTTTGTACCCATTTAAGCGACTCTGCCAGGTATGGAGAGAGGCTCCGACCTGCCCAGCCCCACTCCTTCCCCCGCATGAAGGTGAATTTTGAAAGCAGCCCGGCCGTGCCCGCATCCTTTCGTAGGCAGGGGAGGGAGCGCCGCGTGGTCCTTAAGGCAGCGCTCGCAGACACCTTACGGAGGAAGCACGAAGCCCTGGAAGGAACGTTTCCAGAGTCTGCTACGAGCAGCACAACCTTCGCTCCGCGGGTCATCTGCGATGCTCGCCCGGACGCGCAGGTAAAAACTCGGTGTCCGGCTGCGGGGCCGCTCGTCTCCCAGCAGGTGCGGCGAACGGAGGGAGGCGTGGGCCGGGCGCGGCGCCCAGGTGGGGCGGGCGGTGGGGGTCCCTTCCCCGGGCGTTGCCGCGACCGCCCCCGCGGCCCCTTCAGCGCCACTGCGGCTCCGCGCGGCGCTGGCCGCCCCCGGCCGGTAGCGGCACCCTTCCGCGGGGCGGGCACAGCCGCAAGGCTCCTGTCCCGCCGTCGCCAGCCCGGCGGGGGTGGGTTGGGGGGGAGCGGCGGGGAGAGAGCGGTCGCCTGCGGGGCCGGTCCTCGGCCACCGTCCCTCCCTCCCTCCTCCCGCTCGGTGACCCGCTCCTCCCGCCCGCCGCAGCGGCCTCCCCGCATGGTCCCCGCCGCTGCCATGAGCCAGGCCCCGGCCCCCCGCAGCTCCGACCGGCCGGAGAGCGATGCCCGCAGCGGAGCCCCCAGCCGGGGCCCCGGCAGAGGGATGCCGCCGCCGCCCAGCCTGCCCCAGCTCCTCCACAAGTAAGAGCCGCCCCGCGATCCGCCGGGCCGGGAGGGCAGCGCCGGGCAGGGCGGAGGGTCGCTTTCCTCCCCGCCGCTGGTGCCCCCCGGAGTCCGCACCGACAGCCCGGGCGGGCAGCGCGACCGCGCCCTACAGCCGGCACCGCTCCACTGCTGGGATAAGCTCCGTTCGTCCCTAAGCTCCGTTTTTCCCCGGGTTCTGTTTGAGCTCCGTTTCCCCCAGGCCGCTGCTGCCGGGCTCCGGGGCTCGGCGCCGCTCGGGGAAGTTCCCTGCGCCGTGCTGGGGCCGCGGGCAGCGCGTCCTTGCCGGGCCTGCGGCGTTGGCATCTCTGCGCGGCCGTCCCTGAAGTCGGCCTGCGCGCGGGGAGCCGTACTGAGGGAGCAGCGAGCGGTGGGTGCTGCTGGCGTTTTGCCGTTTCGTTTTCTGTCCGAAGAGAGAAAAAGGAAAGCACTTTTGCCATACGGTGCGGTGACGCGAGTGGCACTGATGTGGGTGAACGACAGACTGGCTGTGCGCTCCGTGGTTCCGTGTGACGCACGAGTTGAGTTGCGAAGATTCAGATATCTGTGCCTAATAGTCAGAATGCCCTGAAAGATAGGGGCTCCCACCAAGCAGCGAACCCGTGGGTGAACCCACAGCTGTCAGGATCGCAGCCTTGCGGCGCTCCGGCCGTCCCCGTGTCCTTATGCCCGCCGTCGGCGCTCGGCCGGCCCTGCGCTTCCCTCCGGCCGCAGCCGACTGTTAGAGCGCGGCTTTGGGCATCGCCTGCATCGGTTTGACAACAAAAACAGCCTTAGGGAAGAAATGCTTTCAGTCCCGGCCCTGTTTTCGGCACGTGTCCGTGTAAATATTCAGGTGTGCTTTAGCTTTGCAGAGTATTATTTTGAGTTGGGAGTTATCATTTCTCAGCATTTATGAAACTGGAGTCCTGAGGTTGCTGTGGAGTGTGGCCCATGTCGTGCATGATGTTTGTGTTTCCTCTTATTCTTGTTTGCTTTTCTGCTGTTGTAGCTTGTCCTGTCTGTGTGTTAGCTGTTCTTGTTGTCTGTGCCTCCATGGGCATGCTTTATATCCACACTTATTCCAAAGTCATATATATAGACTGAGAAGCTTGCACTGAAACTGAAACGTGGGTGAGTAGTACTGGGAGGCTGAGGAGCTCCATGGGAATGGCAGCACAGCAGGATGGTGCTTATGGTCCGTGCTTGCTGGCAGTCAGTTGGAAAGCCCAAACTGTGGCCTCTGACTCTGGCCCTTACTCCTTAATGCTTACCGAGGCTTTGCAGGGCTGCGTAATGCGCTCAGCATTGACTCATGATTAATTTTATAATGAGCACGCTGTACACAGAGCCATGCCATTTCTACCGGCTGAGCCCGCTATCAAACCCTAGGTAGGAAAACTTGAAATCAGTTTCTTTTCAGGCCTCTCTTGAAGGGAAAGCTGTGAGGAAGCTCCCATGCTCCAAGTGCCCTTTGCCATGGCAATGCAGCGCCAGGTGTTGAATGAGGGCTGTGTCCATCTAGGGCCCTGCAACTCGATAGTGCTGTTTTCAAACCCTGTGACAAAGCCTTGCCTGCACTGCTGCATTTACATTAACATTCATACATCTCCACGTTTTAATTACAAAGGCAGACAGATTGTATTTTGCTTTACTTGATACAAGTTCGGCGTTCTGTATATGTGAGCTGGATATTTGGTGTGTTTGTTGTAAGGAAGGAGTATATTAGGGATTATCTTAAAGTGCTGGTGTGAATGTACCTGTGGGACACTAGGACAGGTGCCGTGCTGTGCCCAATGAAATAAGGTACTTTGGGAAGCTGGGGGGCAGCGATCCGTCTGTCTCAGCACGAGATGAAGTTGTGATTCTGTAACTGGAAAAGAAAACATTGACCTCTTACTTATTTTAAACAAACAGTTGGCACAATTTTGCTTTGCGCCATTTAAACTTCCTCTGGATGGCCTTTCTTCCCCTGCTTAGAAATTGTTGCAGGTGTACAGTGAGGAGCAGGCAGAGCTTTCTGAGAGGGTTGTGGTGTTGGGTGGGAAAATACTTCGTGATTTCCAGAAGTTAAAGCCTTACTGCAGTCGGAGCTGTTATGGAAAAGCTGGGATTGTGCACTTCGGGGGCTGACTGCTGAAAACATATGCTAGCATAAGAAATAAAGCAGAAGGCAGAGAAGAAGGGGATGGCAGTGGGAGCACTGTTGGTGGACGTTCATAACCTGCTGCTGCTCTTCGCTCACTGGTGGGGGATGGCTTTACTAAATGCAACATCTCAGTGTATGGCAAATTTATCACCTGCTGTGGTGTTGTCTGGAGTGTGTGCCCCCATGGGAGAGGGGAGACTGCTCTTGGTGTGATTCTAGGTGTGATTCATTGCCGTGCACTGGGGCAATGGGCTGGAAGCACCTGAGAGGAAAATGAGGGCTGGGCACGGCGTGGCAATAGGGCCTTATGTGAGGAGTGCTCTTTGCAAACATGCTGCGAGCCAACTCCATAATTACAGGAGACCTGATTGCACCGAAATGCAATCCCTTTGTATGTTTTAATGGCTAGCTGCCTGCTTTCAGTTCTAATTATTTGTCGTGGGTAATGTGTGCCCAATGGAGATGGAGCACTTCTGCACTGCCTGTGTTGATACAGGGCGATGCGTTTGTTTTACACGTGGAGTAAGGCATCCTGAAACAGTGTGGCGGGGAAACAAAGTGAAACCATTATTATTAATTTTTCTAAGGGGTTTTGTCCCAGAGATTCTGAGCTGCTGTGGAAGGAAGATGGAATTTGTAACATCTGCACCCGAGACGTCATCATCCTGTGCCAGGTCTGGGGGCAGCGCTCCGAGCTCTGCTTCCCTGCAGCACTTCAGGGGAAGCTGTTGGGGGGAAAAAAATAATGGCCCGTTGTTAACTATTTGTTATTTCTTTAACTTAAATCCGTAATGTTGAGGCAGGTGCCTTGGGATTTTATTTATTTTAAGCACATCCGTTTTGTGTAAAATTGTGCGTTTTTCATTTTCTCCTCTTTTTTTTTTTTTTCCCAACACAAGGTCTCTCTGGAGAGATAAAATATGAATGTACTCCCCTTGTATACATTAGTCATGGCAAATAGTTTGGCTTATATGGCAAAGCAGATACTTCACAAAGGGATGCTGGGAGAAACACTGCTTTCACTGTTTCTTTCCTCAGTGTTACTGACCCAACCTTTCCTTACTCGTTTGCCTTTTAAAGTACATCTCCACAGCCTGAGTTGCTTTCCCCACCTGACAGAGCCCTGAAGACTCATCTACTTACATATAACTCGTCCCTTATGTAAGGCATTAGCTAAAGATCAGTGATAAATTAACTCTATGGATATTTTATTTTAAATAAAAATGACTGAAAGTGTCAGGTTTCTTTATCTTTTTTTAAAATAAACTTTTTTATTTTGTTCTTTAACCCAACAACCTGTTGGGACAGGAGCTCAGTAAAATGCATTCAGGGGTTGGAGAGGGGCTACAGAGGTGCAAAGAGACATGGATCAGAAAAAATAATTTAGAAGTGCCATCACACGTGCTGATATCTCCATGCAGTCTGGCTTTTATCGTCTGTATCAATAAACTCATAGTTGCCCAGAAATGTCAAAATAATTCTAGATATTTAAGTGGGGGCAGAGATAATAGCAACGGTGCCAACTTTGGTAAAAATGAAAATAACCCACTTCTGTGAGACCATGTAGACAATGGTTTATGGGATGCAGCATGTGGCAGAGGAACTCTTTGCTGTAACTGAGTTGCTTGGATCTTGCTCTTTTATTGGAAACTTAATTCTGCTGTTCCCATCAATGAGAAACTGGGAAATGTGTTCTTCTGGGGCTCTTGGTTCAGGTGTTAACTTGTGTGCCCTCAACTGAGGTATGGCTGAGACATGGAGATGTGCTGATGTCTTTCCAGCTAGCTGTGCCTGATAGAAAGGAAAGCAGAGGTGGGTGCAGATCTACTTTCTGGGGACTGTCAGAACGGGGGGGAATTGGGTCTTGAGAAGTACATTCATGCTTTGGAGAGGGCTGTGGAAACTTCTTCAGGAGAGCAAGAAATGCGTTTTTGTGTGAAGTGATTTTGGTCACTTCAAAATACCCCTTTGGATGGAATCTGCTGTTTCTGAGGAGCGTGCTGTCTTGATTTATTTTTAAACTAAATCTTTCAATCAGATTTGCAGCTGGATGCTTTATCAGACTGGCTTTATTCCTCTGAATTCCACCCCCACCCTACGCCCCCCATTCTTCGTACCGTTTTATAGTCGGTGTGAGGATGTAATCGTTCTGTTAGCCTCTGCCCCTCCACACCCAGCTGCTTTCTCTTTGTCACACTAATGACCCGTCACTGTGAAGCTGTCAATTTGCACAGTGGGTGAAAGCAGAAAGCCTGGCCTCTTGGGTTTTGGAGACGTTTAATATGTGTCCCATTCTGACAAGTTGAGCCTAGCCCGTCTTACTAATGCCTCTTGCCTGTCTAGAACAAGTGTAAAATAAAAGCTCTGCACATTCGGCGGCATGAAGGGGGCAAAGGTTTGTTTTGTTAAGGGATCGGTATTTCATGATGAGTGCAGAGAAGCAATTATTTTTGTTGCAAGCTTGCTGCTTTTATTTTTTTACTGCAGACTTATGAAATGTAACTGTAACGTACTTTAATTGCACCACAAATGATATACTTTGTCTTGTGCATTTGAGGAACTGCAAGGAAGCCAGTATGTTCATTTTTTTGTACACCCGTGCTGGGAGATAAGCAGGACTGGGGTGGCATTGAGCTGTGCTTTTGCTGCACTGAATGTTGGTGATGCTGTTCAGTACTGTTCTGTGCACTGCAGCTGTTTTCTTGCAGCAGGGAGATGCAGGGGTTGGTGGGGTCTGTGAGGCAGGGCTGCTTCACACAGAGCCTTGCAGATGTGCAGGGCTTGCTCTCACATCTTTACTTGTGCTTCTGTATTTGCAGAATACAGAACAGACTAAGCATTTCTGCAAGAAGTGGCATGACAGCTGAAGTTTCTTTTACAGAGATAAATACTTTTCAGTGGGCTTTGTGTATACTTGGAAAACAGCAGTAAATTGACCACAGTACGTCTGTAGTAAGAGGTGTTGGTTCTGCCTCTGCCAGTGTTCTTCTCCTTAGGGGAAGATTTGTTAGGTTGGTGCTGTGTACAGCTTATTGCACTGACTGAGTTTTATGGCTCTCTTCTGTTTGCATTGTTTGCAGTTCTGCGTTTCCTCTGCTCCCCCACAGAAAATATCTTTGTCGCAGATTATACACAACTCAGTGTGAGGAGGGGATCTGAAGAAAAGGTGGCACTTCCCTCCTAAAATGCTGGGGAGAACTATCAGCAAAGTAGAGTGAAGTATTTTTTTTTTGCCCTATGCTCCTCTTATCTCCCAAGCTCTTCCATTAACACAGCCTGATGTTCACACTGCTGCTAGGTGTGTGCTCTGCACCATCAATTTGTGCCCCACTAGTGGTACATTCTTGTAAGGTCACCTACAGCTTTTTTCTGTTGTACCAACCATTGGGCTCTTCTCTTCATTGACTTCTTCATTCAAGGTCACTGCTCTATCCTGTAGCAACACCCCCACTCCCTTGAGATGGCCCAGGAGGTTTGCATCAGGTTGTTTTGATGTGTGTTGTGCCCTGATGTGTCTGGAGGTGAACGTATTTATAAGTAATGCAGGAAACAATGGTTGGTGGGATGGTGCTCGTAGATACCTCAGTCATTGGAGTGGATGAATGGATCTGTAGGATCTGAGGTGAAATAAACACAGCAATACAAGCTCTGTCATATTTGCATCCAAGTCAGCTTCTGTGTTTTTTGTTTCATGTTGGATATTACTTGAACATTACCTTTTTTTCCCAGCTCATGAAGAAGAACTGACTAACTAACAACGAAATTTGAATTCATTATCTATGGTTGATCAGAACTCCAAAAGACTGGGTGTTGTTCCTAAGGCCTATGTTTTGGAGGGTTTTTTTTTGTTTTACAAACTAGTAAAGGATTCAATTTCCTTGAAGGGAGAAAAAGAGTAAAATATAATTTTTCAAGGACTAGAAATAATTAATTTTACTTTATTTATGCAAGGCAACACCTGTGTTGTAATGTATTTAATATCCTAAGTGGCCTATCCATTTTTCTATCCATTTTTGTCGGGTAAGTAAGACTTAAATTCCTCTTTGGATATAGTGTACATACTTTGGTATACTACTGATCTTGCCAAGCCTTATTCATACGCATGAGGATTATTTTTGTGCATAAGGCTTTAGAGGATCAGATCCTATCACCCAAGTCTCCGTGAATATTTACTGCCTTGTTTTTCTTTGCCAGGTCACTGGGAATTTGCATGGACTCAGTTAGCACAACAAGTATTGATAGGAAGCATCCAATACATTAGAAATTTAAGAAAATAATAAAGACAGTCTCTGTGTTCCAGCATTGGAGCTTTACTTCTGAAAGAGAGCGTGGAGCTGTGGAGTATTGGTCTGCGCTCCTGTTTGCAGAGTATTAGTATATTATGTATTAGTGATGCGAGTTCTGGAGTGCAAAACCACTGGGGTGGCTGTATATGGCAGCTCAGCCTCATTTGAGCCCCTGGCAGGGCCGTTTGTAGCTGTGTCTGTGCAGCATGCTGCCTCCTGTGCATGTTCCAGTGCTTGGCACTGCTTTGTCATCTCCTCCGGCTCTGTGGAACAGAAGGCCCTTTTGTACCAAGAAGCATGCAGAAGGGAGAGTCCTCCCATGTTTCTTACTGATGTGTGTAGTAGAATGGATTTTTTCTTTCTTATGTCCTTCTTCAAAACTTTAGACCTACCCTTTGACTCTGGTGCTTCTATTGTTTCAAGCTGTATTGTCTGAATGTTGGTAGCGGTGCTCTGACGCTGAGGACTTGATTGGCAAGTTTTAGCTGTGAGTACATTTTCACAGCTGATCCATAAATCCCCAGCAGACCATTAGGAGCTTCAGAGCAGCTCTGGCAAGCTCCCCTGCAATAATTGTAGTTTTAAGTCTGTTATATTTAGTTTTCTCGCCTCCTAGCAGGATGCCAGGGAGCCCTCTCTAGAAGCAAACACTACAGTCCATGTTGTATTCCAAGCTGGCAGCTTGCACAGAGTCCAGTGGGGGTGGAGGGATTGCTGCTCGTGGACGAGGCAGAGCATCCAGGGGTGTGAGTTGTGGCGCACAGACCCCAGCTCTGTGCTGAGGCATTTCAGGAATTGGAGGAGACATGGAGTACATCACTTCTCACTCCTGCCTCTTGTTTCTGCTCATCGGAGGGAGCAAGAGGTCAGGAAAGTGGTTTCTTCAAGCTTAAACATGATGGAGTTGTATGTAGCTCTGACGCAGACAGCTCTTAATTTAAGATCTCTGAGGTAATTTTACTTATTTAGCTGCAGCAAAGCTGACAGTTCTGGGAGTGACCAGAAAGAACTCTAAAAAAAGAACTCTTTTTCTCCAACATGGGCAGCAGCAATGTTTCTTTTGTGTAATGGGACTTGTGGTAATGATGTCAGTGTAGCAGCTGGAGGCTGGCTTGGAGACCACATCCACTTCGGGCTTGTTGCTCTATCACCATGTATTAAAAACAGTGCTGTGGGGACTAAATTGTGTTTTTGTGACGCTCTGGAGGATGCCCCTTATGCAGCCTAATAAAGCCAGAGGAGGGGTTTCTGTTGCTTTGGATTTTGATACAGCTGCATGGGCTGGGGGAATAAGCTCTAATTTGGCTGATTGGGCAATTAATGAAAATTGTGTATCCTTGGAAATCTCCATTTGCCAAGGATGCTCTTGTCTCTTGGTGGAGTCTGGTGTGGTACCTTGCTGAAGGGAGAAGGGGGTGGCTGTAGGCAAACTCTTCTAAACTGCAGCTGCTTCCTTTTCTTGAAAAGCCTGATACAAATTAGTTACTGGATGATCGTGAATCTTTTGATCATCTGCAATGTAAAACCTGTAATTGACACCCATCTGTGCAAAGAAGTCAGAGAGGCATTGTCTGAGTTATATGAAAAGGGGAGAAGGAAGAATTAGTGTTGGTCTTTTAAATGAATTTTCAAATAATTCTTGTTAGAGCAAGAAAAGAAATTTCATTTGCATTAAAAGCTTCTTTGAGCAGGAAAGCAGAGGTTTTGTTGACGGGGGTCTTGTTAGGATAAGTGCAGAGTAAGCAGCTGTAAGTTGTGATACACAAGTGATGATCTTGCTATACAAACTTTGTGTTGAACTCGCACAAGAGGCAGTAAGAATATCAGGTGACAGCTTTCCTTCAAGGAGACATCTCTGATCAGAAGTCTTCAATAAAAGAAACAGAGTTGGTCATCTCTTCAGTCCTTACTTTCCAGTGCATTTGATGCAGGATGCCGAGTGGGAGGTGTTCTTGTGGTGGGGATTGCTGTTGATGCCTGGGACAGTTCTGGTATTCGACACCTAAACTAGAAATGTTAAGAGTGATAAATGAGCTCATTACATCTGTAGAAATGAAATTCAGAGCATGCTTCAGCCAGGAGGAAAGACAGTGCCTTTCATCTGTATCTCATAATGGAAAAAGTTTGAAACAATGTGGAACATCTCATGTGGCTGGATTAGGATTGATGTAGGCTTGTGGAAAAAGAATATAGCAATTCTAGGATTGGAAACGAGATACCAGGAATATGGGTAAAAGAATGCTGTGTCTTAGGCTCACCTCTATAAGTGTGCTCTGTTTTATATCAAGAACAGAATGAATGAGCAGCAGTCAGTGGACAGCAAGTGTGCATTTGGGCAGCCTGCTGAGATCACGGGCTGTCAATAGGGATGGCAGGGTGTGCTCACTTAGTACTGCTGGCCTGCAGGGTGTTGTTGCAAACTTCAACCAGCTTGCAGTCCATCTACATGGCAAGTGAATTTTGGAAGTGCTTACTCGGAGAGCTGTCTGGTGTGAATCGGGGGCCAGCATTGACACATATAACAAGTTAGGCTGTGCCTGTAAGCAGGAAATTATAATTAAAAGGATAAGCATAATTGTGTGAGGGACAGAGATGTCTGGAGTCCAACTGCTGATGGTTGGTCTAAAATACGAGTGAGTAAATGCAACCATGGAAGGCAAGAGGAGAGTTTGGAAGACTTGCTTTCTCTGCAGCGTCAGCTCAGACTTTTACTTAGATTTTTAGCTATAAGTCTATCATCTACCCTTTGCTGAGGTAGCTTTCACTTTGGCAAGAACACATTGACAAAATAATTTGAGTGCTGGTTATCCTCCAGTACCATTTCCACCATTCCCTGAAGGTCAGAGAAGTTTTGTGTGATGCTACTGACCAGAAAAGGGCTTTCAGCCCTGCCCTGCCACGATGATTTGCCAGGTTCAAGCAGTGTTGTATGAGCTGGGAGCTGCTACTGGGGAGTACCACTGTGTGAGGTAGGCTAATAGCTGATATTGGGAAAGTGAGAGGTGTGAGGGAGGCGTATCTCAAGGAAGAATCCATCTTTATGCGTGGAAAGCCTACATGCTTCTCTCAACTCCTTCAGGGAGTCTGGGCATTATGCTGGCATTATGTCAAGCAGCCTCTTCCTGTCCTTCCCCTTTCAGTGTAGCTTTGGTCTAGTTGGTATTGATGTTTTCTTTTCCAGCTATTAATTAAAATAAAAATGAATTTAAAATGATCACCAGGTGCAAACTCAGTCTTTCTTTTATCCTCATGGGAGAAGTGGCCCATTTACTATTCTAATCACTGCAAAAGATGGCTGATAGGAAAGCTGAGTGTCTTTTCCCAAGTGGAATTGAACCGCGAAGCCGCCAGGGCAGCTGGGAGGTTCTCAGCTTGTGTGTATGTCTTTGAGAGTATGAATGGTTTGGAGAAACAAAACAGAATGTTTTCCTGATTAAAAGGCTGCCTAGACTTATCTAGGGCTGTGGCTGGTTATTAATAGAGCATACTGCATTTCCTTCACATAAAGATACGAAGGGCACTTTGCTGAGAAAAAATCCTGCCGTGTGTTTCTGTCTTTGGGCCTAGCTCATCACCCAGCTAAAATTAAAAGGTGAAGTCAGGCAGTTCTTGCTCTCTATTTTTAAACTGCTTCAACATATGAATGTGAGTGTGAAATCTTTCTTTAGGCCTTTCTTAACTTAATTACCTACTTATTCAAAATATCCTCTTCTCAAATTGCTGAGCTATAATTATATTCATCTTTTCTGTGGACATGCTGGAAAAGTGCATGTTTTTCTTTAGCTAGTGGATGCTTGTTAATGGTGTGCTCAATTTGTAGTTCTGTAGTTTTTATGGCAATGGAGGCCTTATGGTAATTGCTGGAGATCTATTTGGATGTGTTAGAAAGAATAGCAAGTAAATGATGCTTTTCTGTATCTCTTCCTTCATTTTTTTTTTGGGGGGGGGGGGAAGGGGGAAATATCATAGAGAAGAAAAAAAATTACATACCTCAAATTAATAATTTCTTTTTGATCTTAATAAGTGATGTGACTGCTGCAAATATTTTTGTTACACTTTTGTTCTTTCATCTTTTGTTCTATACAAGCTTACTTCTATTAACTTTGTTTATATGCCTTTTCTTTTGTGTTTGGGGTAAGGGGTGATGTGACCCCAGTACAGGACAAGCAGTGGAACCTCTCATGAACCATGGATTTGACACACTTTTGCACTAACTTGGGTATGTGGAATTCATCTTCCTTTGTTTCAGTGTCTCTGTCAGAAATGCCTTTATAATGAGATCGAGCGCTCTTTGCTCACAGAAATCACGTTCTCCAGACTCTTTTTCAGCCTGCAGAGGGTGTGCTTTCCTCCTCCAAGGCATTCCCTGCGTTACCCGTAATGCACCATCCTGCTATGCTGAGAATTTGTCACTGCACTTAATGGTACATGGGCAAAGGACGTCTGTCTGTCCCTGTGCTGTCTATTCCTGAATTTCTCAGACTATCAGGTATTTGATGTGCAGGCTGTACCTCTGGGTTTCTCTTGTACTCGGGGTAGTGTTACTTCTTCAGAACCAGCCTCTTTCATGATGAGGGAACTCCTGAAGGCATTTGTTTCTCTGCATCCTCTTCTTCGGACCATTGATAGCAAGAGAGTTCAAAATGGAGAGATGTGATTTGTCTTTCTCAGTGTTTGCCTCATTTCTTTGCTTTTGTCAGTGGAGCAGCTGTGCCATCAGACATCCTATGTGATGGTCAAGCAGTCATCAGGCACCCCTCATGTCAGTAGTGATCCAAAGCTGGATGAGCTGGTAAGCTCTGAGCAGTTACCTCTGGTGTCCAAATACTTCAGGGTTGTGAATATGGGAATCTGTATTGAGCCTTACCTCTGACAGATTAGTAGACCATTGGCTGCAGGCTGCCTTTAGGGCAGCTGGTGCCTGGGGACAGCAGTAAAGGTGGTTACATCTCGCTAGGCAAACCCCACGTGCTAGTCATCTGGTTGACGTTCTTCTCTGTGTCTCCCTCTTCATTTACCAGCAATACCTGAGATTTCACATCTGAGTGTTGAGTGGCAGCATGTTTGTGTTGCTGGTGAGAAACATTGTTATTTGTGGTGTTTAGTGGCAGTAGAGTAGGATGGCTAGTCAGTGATGTTGAGTAATGCAAATCTGGAGCCAGCCTGGTCTGCTGGACTCATCTTCCCGTACCAATCCCTGTGTTGGAACAGCTGGCCCACCAACTTGTTCTAAGCTTCTGCCCACTCTCCATAACAATCTTGGAGAACCATCTCTTTTGTAAATCCTTCTGGCCATTACGCTTCTTGCTCTATCCTGTCCTGTTGGCCATTCTTGACTTCTGATTGATAACCTGTCATCTTGTAAAGAAATGTATATACCTCTAACCTGCAGGCAAGTTACATGATTATTTGAGAAGTGAGAAGTTGTGTTTTAAGAGTTGAATATAGACATGATAATCACCTAAGCAATGATGAGAATTAAAATCATAGATTTTTTTTTTGTTCACCTACCACAGGCTGCAGTCCGGTATTTCCACTACTACAAATGTTGCATTGACAGTATCCACAAAACTTTTACTGCTGTTATCTTTGTCTACATCATCTTCTGCTCAGTTTTCAGTGTTCTGTTCTTCTGTTTTGTTTTTGTAGGTGCCCTTTCTTTTTGTGCTATTTTGCTGAAGCCCTGTTGCTTCAGAAATGCCAACAGTTTTAGCTGTGTTCATGTATTTCTGCACTTGAAATAGTCTGCAGAATTTGTCCTCTGGAACATTATGTTTTTGTCATTGGAAAGGAAACGCCTGACAACATTAAACACTCATGGCTTCCAGTTTTGAGCAAGCAGCCATTATATGTGTGTTTATCCACAGTAGGAAATTTGGAAAGCTTTTGATTTAGTAGCACTCATCTGTTAAATGTAAGCCGTTACCTTTAAAATTCATTGAGGAGTATTGAAAGTCCAGTAGAATTGCTGATCATACTTTTAAACAGTCTGAAAAGCACATTTGTCAGTGGGACCAAGTGAACAATTACGTGATTGCTACAGCTGCTTAAAAATATCTTGCAACCTTTATCTCATTTTAAAGCAGGCACTAAATTTGCTAGCATCCTTTTCAATAGATTGGATTAAATTACTGGGGAGCTGTGTTTCTCTTTTAGGAGTTTGAGCACTTGTATGTTTGGTTGAATGCTGCAGATGAAACTCTAACCGATTTATTATTTGAGCAAAACAGTTTATTTTGAATTTGGGGAAAACAATTTCTTGTTCACTCTGTACTGTTGCTTTAAGTAGTTTGAATAGTAGATTTTGTTCAAAGAATAGTCTTTTTTTTTTTTCTTTTCTTCAAATTATGGTATGTGAAATTTAAGTGGATGATAAAACTGAAGAGCCAGGTCGTAAAAGTGGTGTTGACTGAAGCATACAGAAATAATAGAGGCCTGTCACATCATCTGATAGCAGCGACAGAGGGAGAACAAACTAAAGAACTTGGTTGTGTTGTGTATTGCATGGATGGAATTGAAAGCATCTCAACATTACTGATAGATATATGCACTATTTAAATGTATATATTTAATGTACATGCTTTTTTTGCTGTGGGTGTGTTTGTGTACCTATATGCAGTTTTATTTTTAAGTAACTCCTGTTTTAGAGAACTTTCGCTATAGGTATTTATGTTGCTGCCTTCTTTCAACGTATAAATACTTGAGAGTGCTTTCCTGCATAGCTGCCGTGTCCTCCAAAAATTGTTCTCCCATTGTTTGTGAGCTGCATTACAATAACATTGCAATGTTAATTTTATATATTATGATATGTAATTATTGTTGTTTTTAAACAGCAAATTATATTGTCCAAAAGGCCCAGTGGTTTCTTCACCCATCCTGGGGGGCAGTGTGGATCAAAGAAAGATCTTGGTAGTCTTTTTTAACCTTAACAAATCTATCATTTGATGACAGCACAGATGTTAATATAATGGTAACTGTTCTTATATTTTAAGACATTCTAAAAATGGCCAAAGTCAAACTGTTCAAAATTCCCCCCGTTCTTTGGCTTTTCTGTTGGTTGAGATTTCAGATCATTGCATGACCCATTGCACTGTGTAACTGCCATCACGTGTTCCCTCTGTGGATTTTACCACGTTGGTAATAAATTTGTGATTAGATTGTCATGACCTGATCGTTGGAATATTGAGGACTGTAGAAGAGTTCAGCTGCTGAGAACATCAGCAGGACAAGAGGTAATGAAGTTGTGCCAGGGGAGTTCAGGTTGGGTGTTAGAAATTTCTCCTCTATAAGAGCAGCAAGGCACTGGCATAGGCTGCCCAGGCAGGGGGGGAGGTTGCCATCCCTGGAGGTGTTAAAGAAGTGTAGAGGAAGATGGTCAGTGGGCATGGGGGGGGTGGATTGACAACAGTTGAGCTTAGTGATTCTAGGGGTCTTTCCAACCTTAATGATTCTATGATTCATGGCTTTATATAGGGTGTGTTTATTTACGTATTTATGTAAGTACTTTCTTGATGTGATAATGCCCTTGTTGTGCATCTGCTTAAGAATACCAAGTGCTTGAAAGTAAGATGGGAATGGCTGTATGGGAAAGCATTCAGAGATATTGTTTGTTGAGCTCTGTACAGATTGCCTTGTCAGGGTTTGGTTGTCTTGGGGGGGGGAACAGCACTGCATAGAGTGCGAGGGGATCTGTATGTGAGGGGATCTTCTCTGCTGCATATTGCTGACCTGCACTGGCTTTCAGCCCTGCAGTGAGGCTCACAGAAATGGATCAAGGTGCTGCTGTGTGAACTGTGCTGCACGTGACAGAAGTGGCGCTGGCTGCCTGCTGGCAGGAGCACGTCAGCCTCTCCTCTGCAGCGTGTTCAGTGTGGGCTCAAAATAACGGGTAGTGCTGGGCATTTCTGGCAGGGAAGGTGGGCCATATTAAAGGCAACTATGATTGTGCAAAGCACAGTTCTCTGGCGAGTTCTTTAGGTAGTATTGGTCTTTAGTAGGTGCCTGTGAGTGACTGTTCCTGCACCTATCAGCCCTGGGGCTCCATTTGCTGCCATATCCCACCACTCACTGGGTAGTTGGGAACATTGACCTTAAATTCCTGCACTGCTTTCAGATGCCAGCATGCTCTTGAATCCCATTTCATACCAAATAGAAGTTGCTGACCAGTCTCTGACGAATCTTCTAATCACCTTTGGTACTGAAAAACTAGATCCCAGTATTGTTTCTCTGAGCTAAGTAATCCACCGCAAGAATGGATTTAGCAGGACAATTTATCAGCAAAGATTTACATCAGTACATATCTGGTTAAGGATTTAAGCTGAAATTTAAATTTGTACTTAGATATGGGTTTTATTTAAAAGAATATCCTGCTTAGGATTTCAGTAACATATTTTGCAAATCACTCTTCAGATGCTCTTTCTGGAGCTCAGATGTCTGTACTATACATGAAGAATGGATTCAGGAGGCTTCACAGTGTTAGTGATTATCTTAATGTTTTCCAGATGGCAGAACGTGATGCAATCAGTGCTGTCTGGTTTTGCTGCACTATATGCTCTGTCCATACCCAATAAGTAACCAAGAGGCCATTACAAGATCAACAGGCTACTATGACAATGGCTGGTTAACTCAAATGTTCTTCATTACATTATGAAAACTGCAGATTACCAGAAAGCTCATTGGTGAATGCAAGAAGATTGATTGCTTCTCAAAGCTCTCAGGACTAGGTATGCAACTTGAATTAGCTACCCCAAGCTATGCTTTGGGAAATTAAATCCATTTTCGTAAGGACTGTAATGTAGTTTACATCTGTTCAGTTGTGAGTTTCTCTAGTAGCACTCCATGATTCCTTTCCAGCTCTTTGGAGAAGCAATAGGAATGTTTGCTTGTTGTTTGCAATGATCTAAAATAAAACCAGCGCCGCTAGTTTTTGTGTGGGCATGGTGATGAAGTTCAACTTGATTGCAGCTTGTGGTTGCTCGTAATTCTGCTCATGTTTGTGCAATAATGTTGTTTACTAACTGGTGCTTTTATTAGGCTTGCACACCATCATTTGAATGGCAAACCCATCACATTTAAGTAGGTGCTTAGCTCAGGATTTTCTCTGCATTAATTGAAGGCGCCGGGGTACTACACTGGGACAGGTGCAGCCTTACTGTGCAGAGGCAGGATTTGGGGAGTAAAAGCTCTTGGTACATCCTGGCATCCAGCTGTGTAGGGCTTCTTACTTGAACCCATATCCAAGAAGTCTTTAAGGGAGATTGGGACTGTGGTGGGAAGTTTCAGTCCACTGGCAGTTGTCCTAAAGAGTAGGTTTTCTAGGCACTACTTTAAGCTCTCCTACCCTTTAGTTAAGCCTAGGAAAATGGGATGGAGGGAGGTGTAAGACAGAAGTATATGGTATTAATTAGCTTTTGGAGAGGATGAGAAAACTTTCTGAAATGGGTTGCATGTCTTGCAATAGTCTCATCAACCATGGAGCAGCTGCAGTAGGCTGGCGTGGGTGAGGTTGGTCACTGAGAAGGCTCCTCTTGGATGGAGAGGCTTAGAACTGGAGCTGGATAGTGCTCTGCAAAGAAGAGCAGTTTCTAATGCAGTCATTGTTTCATTGGTTATGCCATGCTTGCTTGTGATACCGTTTTACTGAGTGGCTTCGTATGTTTTCGTCCTGCATGGTGTTGCTGGGCTGTTTTTGTGCTTTCCCTTTATCACGTCCCTGGAGAGTTCCACAGTTCAGCCTCAAAACATCCTTTTGTATGGGAGGAAGGGAAGAAGAGAGATTTACATGGTGGATTTCTCATTTTACAGTTACCAGTGGCTGCTCACAGTTGCGCGGCCCAGTCCTGTTCATTGACTCACGCTGTCTTTGCTCACTGTGGTATTGATGCTGATGAATGTGCTTTGCCAGTCTGATTTGTAAGGCTTGTTGTGTGAAACAGAATTCATGACTGCAGATTTTGGAAACTGAAGATAGGAGAGAGCTTATCACAGTTCCTAATTCATTGCTCCTTCAAGTCCTTGGGGTGGCTGTATTGCTCAGTATTATGCAGCCTCTTTGCCTCTGTCGTTGTCTTCTATAACGAGTATGTAGAAAACAGGCTTTGCAGTGATGGGGACAAAGGAGGGAAAAGGGGATGGCACTTCTATACTTCTCCTCCAACCCTTCTCTCATTCCTCCTCTACTGCACAGCTTTTCCTTCCTGTCACTATCTCCCAGATCCCTAGTTTCTCACCAAGCGAGCAGAGGTTTTCTGTAGGAGCTCACCAACAATACCCTACAGATGGAATATAAGGAAGAAATATCCTTTGCTTTGACTCATTGGCAAGAAATGCCATGCAGTCAAAGCAGCTTTAGCACCTGGACAGGTTTCTGCTCAGAAATCTGACCTGCTGCTATGGGTTAAGGAGGTTATGGAAATTCAGCCTAAGAGAGCCTAGAGCTCTCCATAGCTGATAGAAAAAGAGAACTTTTTGTTCTGGGACTCTAACGTTTATCGAAGGCCTGAAAAGTGTTATTAAGAACAGCTTTCTAGCCTGATGTGGTCTCTTGTATTTTTACAGTACTCTGTTTGATAAAGGGGAGAGAGGCTGTGAAAGACATTACTTTGCAGGGAGAGGTGACCCTTTGCTATACTTTAAAGAGCTCATACAAGACCGGCTGAAATCGTGTCCTGAAGGATATTTGTGCAGCAGAGCGTTCAGCACACCGTGTGTCTCATAGCCATAAGTGCCAAGTTACACTCAGCCCATAACTATTGAGCCCCTGAGACGCTATTCGTTGTAGAAACTTGAGATGTTTATTAAGATGTTCCGAGTTCAATTTTTGATGTATCAGAACAGCTTTTAAATCTGTCACAGCTTCAGGTGGCAGAGCCAGCATGAATGCCACTCAAAGTAGTGCTGGGAAGATGTGACTCCTCGTGTGGTTTTTGTGGTATTTACACTCCTCTCCTAATTTTAAGAGAAATATATCTGTGGGGGTAAATCTGGCTTTTTAAAGTAAGTTCTTTATGGTTAATATCTCTTCATGTCACTGTCTGGTTACAAGAGTAGTACGAGGTGATTGTATAACAGTGTTAGCTTAAAAATTATTCAGGTACAGGAAGATACTTTTTTTTTTTTTTTTTTTTTTTAGTGCTGCAAATATTCATTTAAAATTCTTAATTATTATGTTGTTCCTCTCGTGTCAGCCCCCAGTTTCTAATAAGTCCCTGCTAGGTAATTTTTGTTAATCGACAGTGCTGGAATGTATGCTGTTGTCTCCTTGGGACTGCATGTGTTATGCATCAGTTATGTCAAACAATGACTCCTGTTGGAAGGATACACAGAAAACTATGAAGCAGTTCTGCACAAATTGCTTGCTTTGCTTTGTCACTTTTTCTGTTTAAGGGTGGAAGATTTTATGAAGATGTCATGTGACAAACATATATTATCTGATATCCCCCTGCATGTTTACCTTGACAAAGATCCAAACTGCAGCAGAGAAGGGTGGGAGAAAACTCACAGTGCACAGAATGCATAGGTTTTCAGGGTTAAAAAGCAGAACAAAACCAAAACACAATCTACAGTCTGCTTAATTGCTCGTGCATCTTGCAGAGAGAAACGTAATTATTGGCAGAAATCGTAGATGGATTATGGAGCGAGCTGCTCTGTGGGCAGTAGCTGAGCTGCACTGCTGTGTGCAGAGCTCTGGGCGGATGGTTGGGTGGCAAGGAGAGCTGCATGAAGAGCTGGTGGGGATGGTACGGGTGAAGCTGCGTGGTTATCTGTCAGCCAGCAACGACGTGCTGTTGCACAGCAGGAAACTTTGCTGTAATTGGATATTTTCTGTTTTGGTGCTGAGCAAAAAGCACAAGCCTCATGTTGGTGCATATCATTGCTCCCTTTTGCTCACTTAACTGTATTTCTGCTCTTGAAAAATGTGCTGTTATGGCACTTGTTCTCCTGATGTGTTAAGCAGAAATATAAATCCAAGTAGCTGTTGTTTTCTGAGAAATATTGGATTGTTCTTATTTTAAATTGCTCTCTTATGTCGTCATTTATATGTATGTATATAGAAGGAAAGCATATTTTCCTCTGTATATCATCAAGAAGATCGTATGGCAGAAGGAACAAACTGTGTTACTAAAGTGGAAATTTGCTTTTGTGGCAAATGAAGTCTCCAGATGGGAGACCGGCAGGTCAAACTTCTCACTGCTGCAAGCTGAACGTACATGAAACAAAGCTGAAACAACCTACATGAAACAAAGCTGTTCAGCCGTCTCTGAATCTCCACAGCACTCATTGGAATTATTTTTTTCAGAGTGCTTGCAGGAAAAACCACGACTTCTTTTTTTTGTCAGTATTTCATGTTGAGCGTTTTTTGTTTGGTAAACCAGGCTTAGAAATTACAAATTCATTTGTCTAAATTTGTGAAGACGATATTTTAAATAAGAGGGAATGTGCACTGGAGAGCAGATTTTGTGGGAAAACACTGGTTTATTAAGGTGTGTTATACTTTGCACTGGGACGTTGTCAGCTGTGAGTAGCGAGTTGCTGCTAAGCAATACCTCTCCTTTCATTAACTGCAGGCGGATGGTTTTTAGCCTGGGATTTAAGTACTTTTTTCTCACTGTTTAATCCTTTAGAATCCTACTGAACCAGAAGGTTTTTAAAGATAAATATTTTTTTTAAAGATAAATATTACTTATTTCTAAAGTTTTCTATTAAATATCAGTATTTCCTTTTGGGAAGAGTAAACTTGTCTACTTGTGTTTTAATGTTTTGTTCCTCGTGTGCAGTTTTTAAAACCATCCTTCTTCACTCCTTATGGTGAGAAGGTCTTCACGCAGCCATGTGCTCTTGTCACAGCGCACAATTCCTGAACGAGTTGCATCTTCAGGGGTGTCTGTAGAGCCTGGCTTCAGAACGTGAATTTCAGAAACACCTTGGAGATTCTTTATTGAATAATCTTGGAAAAAGACTAGTATGTGCTCAGCTTATGGAATCCAGAGATAGAATTTGCTATTGTTAAATGAAACCAGAGATTTTTCTTGGGGAAGAAAAGTTTCTTATGTAGGACAGCCTTTATAAAAAAAAAAGTATTCTGCTCTTTTGCGAAGAAGGCTGTCGTCTCAGCAACAGCAGCTTCCTGCTTTCTATTTACGAAATTGAAGCTGGTATCTTTAGTTTAGTTACAAAATACTAAAA